>NW_022631088.1:1175758-1252517 GCF_010015895.1 Lontra canadensis
TAAGCAAACCCCTGCACTTTGAAACCATTCAACACATGGCAAATAAGCATTCAGCATCAGTCCATAAAGCACTTAAGAGGGCCAGGACCTCTACCCCTGCTGTTTTCTCCATTCTCCCCAGGGCCCAGCTCTGTGTCAACACAAGAGTGGATATCACACATTTTGGAGGTGATTTAATGTACCCTTTTGTTGCCTGAAACCCCATGTGTGTCCCTAAGAGAAGTCTGGGGCAGAAGTGGGGTGCCCTGAGCCGATTACCTCCTCTGCACCCCAGAGTTACACTTGCCGCTATAAACTTGCCCTTGTCAGGGCAATTATCAAGGGGCTTTGAGAACAGAAAGATCAGTAGCTCCTAATTTCAGCTCCAAAGTCAGGAGAAGTTCAGGAACAGTGCTTTCCAAGGCGATGCCAGACCACCTGGGCTCTCACAGGCTCTTCACACCGAGCTGGGGCCCAGCAGCCCCATCACTGTGGCCTCTGTCCTATAGAAAGGCAACCCTGCTCCTCACCTCCTGGAGCCCTGACTACATCCTGTAGTCCTTCTCAGCCAACCCTGTTCAGCTGCCCGGCTCCTGCTCCGCCTTGCCTGCCTTCCGCAGCGCTCTTTTTTCCTCCTGCTTCTCAGCAAAACAACCTGCATCACACTCTTACCGCCAATGGCTCAAATGCCAGCTGTCCAATTCAGCTCTGAACTATTTTGTTTATTGAGTGTGAACAACCTGTGGGGCTGGGTCACCTTGGGCATGCTACTTGACTTCTCTGATCCTCCACTTCCTCCTGTGCCACATGGGGGACCAGGAATCCCAAGGGTCAAAGAAGACATTATATGTAAAAATCATTTTGTGAATGGTGAACATAGCACAGATGACAGCCACTGGCTGCTGCTAACCAGGCAGTGGACACCAGGACCTTTGCACGTTCCATCAGCAGTTCACCCGTTACCTGCCTGCCATTATCAATCACCAGACGATCTCAGAGTGAGGGCAATGCCAAGGCAACAGTTACTGTCCACACCTCTCATGACATTCTTTCTTCGGAGAGGCAGCGAAAGCCTGAGTGTTAGTTTCAGGCAAATCGGGTTCGGATCTCAGCTCCAGCACCCTACTGGCTGGACACCTGGGCACGTCCTGTCACCTTGCTGAACCTCATCCTCCCCACCTGAAAAAAAACATGCTCTAGGATATTTCTCCTGGATATTTCCCTTGCGATATAGTTTTTGGAACTGCGATCATAAAATGTGCACGATGCACCTGACGGGGGGGTTGGCCTATAGTAGCTGTATCCTGTCCCTTCCTTTTCTCCATATTCTTCCTCAGGGGCCCCACCCTTTACCAGATGGCTCAGCCCCCACATTAGGGTACTCACAAATGCTGCCCTCCCTGCTTGCTGGAAACCATCCTGGTTTCTATTTCTTAAAGCAACACAGTTCTCCAGGAGCTCAGAAGGCTAGAGAGGTGATGCCCCAAAGTCCTCAGGCTCAGGGAAGAGACTGTCAACATATCTGGGACCAAAGCAAGAAATGACCAAATCGGCTCTGGTTCCCTCTGATGCTAAGGATCACTGGGAACCACACACACACAAACACACACACACACACACACACACACACACACACACACATTTAAGTAGGTATCAAGAGCAAGTGGAAAACCACAAAAAAAAAAAATGTCTTATTTGCTGAGACACCAGTGTGGGACTTGGGGGAAGCATTATGTCAGGGGGAGGGGCCATGAGGAGCCATGCTCGCCTTTGGAATGAAGAGACAGCTCCTTCCCACAGGCTTTCTGCCGTCCTCCACCCCCTCCCCAGCCCACAGCACCAGCTGCACTGCCTGGGAACCGAGGGAACAAAAGCCCAGCCCAGGGAGTTCTGGAATGGAGGGGGACAGGGAATGAAGGTCGGGGGGAGGTACAAACTAGCCCTGTTGAGCCCTGGCCAGATCCCAAGCCAGACCCCCAGAGCTCTGGGGTGAGGGTGTGGTGTGGGGAGGGGGGTCCCAGAGACCTAGCCAGGAGACAGACTATGGGTTCCTCCAACTGGTAGAAGCCAAATGACCCTCAAAATGAAAGACACTCCGATGCCCTCTTCCTCGTGTCAGATTCTAGAGCTATCCTCAGGACTCCAAGAGAGGGAGCTCCTCTCTTGGATGGATGCCCCTGTGGATGCCCCTGTGGATGGATGGCTGTGACCCTCACCCAGTGTCCCCTGGGGCCTGTGCTTCCAGCGACAAGCTCTGTGCTCCCCCCGCCCAGGGCTGGGCAAGACGTCTGCAGGATCTGTCCCCTTTCTTGCAGAGTTAATGGCCGTGCCGGGCACTTGGGGTCCCCACAATGCTTACAGGGAGCGGCACCCACATACTGTAAGGCCCTTAGCAGGCCATCTCTAGGATCCTAGGGTCCCGGGGATGAAGACGAGCAGGATGATGACGACGACAATGGGAATGATAAACTTTGCAAGCCCCACGTGTTGACTTCCTTGCGGATCGTGTCTCTACTCTCCTTACAGGGACGATTTCCCTGAGCCCTCACAAATGTGCTCTCTTCACAGAAGATGAAACAACGAGAGAGGTCACATCACTTGTCCAAGGTCACCCAGCTATATGCGGTACAAGGCGGGTGTTCAAGGCCAACCACCGGACCCACTGCACAGAACCGCTTCAGGGTGAAAGTGCCCCGTAGTAAGGCAGGAAGGAGCGCGGATGCTGTCACCTCTGCAGGGGAGGGGGACAACCCTGCCCTCCTGCATCCCAGCAGCCCTCTGCCAGGGGGTTCTCCTTGGAATAGGGAAGGGAAGGAAAGAGGGAAGACTCCGTTGTGACCACTGGGCTAGTCCGGGCTTTGTTGGGGGGCACGATGAGTCTACAACCTGTCCTGTGGGTGGGTTTCACCGAATAGCCAACTGTCCCCTGCCCAAGGCAAGCTGCCTACCCTTCTCCCGGTGAAGGGTAGGCGTTCTAGAGGTAGGCCCTTGGCACAGCGGCCGCATTGAATGTCCTACCCAAGCCTCTGTAATAAATCAATAATTAAGAGAGGATGCACATTAGCCTTTGAACAGGTTCCAGAGAGAATTTATTTTTGATCTTACACGAGGTGAACAAGTGTGTGCTCAGAGCCTGGGGGGGGCTGTGGCAGTGACAGAGAGATGGGGCTTGGAGGGGCGGGCAGGAGCGTCCGGCGGAGCTGTGCAGGTGAGTGTGGGGGAGCCCAGTGGCAGGTGAGCAGGCACTCGCAATGTGCAGGGGTGGGTGGACGAGGAGCAGGTGCAGCTGCTTAATAAGGAGGGAGGGTTGGGGGGGCCATCTTCATTCCCTTGTGCCAGATTGAGTTGGAAGCCACGCCTGTAATCTGTTACCTCCGATACAAAGATTACGGAATAGAACATTTTAAATACCAACCCAATTCCTGAGTCCCACTTTTCTCTCCCTTCGCCCCCTGCTGGCCAAGGGAGCAAGTTCACTTGCCCTTCAACTTCCCAGTCCATGGGAACTTTCCAGTCCTGGGACTTCAGAAAGAAGGAAGAAGCTTTAAAGTGCCTTTCCATAAAGTCCACTTATCATGAGTCCCACCTGTGCTCACACATCCCCCCCCAAAATAATAACAACAATAATGCAGCGCACTGGACACTCATCGCATGCTAACACTCCAATAAACCCAGGAGAGCCACCAGGCCCGCGTTCCTCAGACTGCTCCAACCGGAACCCCAAGCCCAGAGGGGAAGGAACCCCAACCCCTGGGGCGGGGGAGGCGGTGGAAAAGCTGAAGCAGGCATAAAAGTCCTTTGAAGTCTCACATTATACTTCTAAAGTGCATGTGTGCGTGTCCTCCTCTGGCACAATCTGCCTGTGTACGTTCCGGTGTGAACTAGTGTTTGAAAGTGTCTGCGTGACGTACGGTGCGCGCTCCTGGAAGATGCCTGCTGTATGTTTGTCCCCCTGCCCTCAAAGCCCCCTGGGTTTTGACATAATGACTTCCATGGAAACCTACCACTTTAAGAAGCACGCATACCGCATCCAAACCCTCATCCCCCATCCTTGCCATTTTATAGGTAGAAAAATTGGGCCCAAGATGACCGTCCTGTCCCCGAGGCCACATGGCTACTCAGGAGCAGAGCCAGAGGCTTCCATTCGAAGTACATTTTCTTCCAGGCACAAACAACCCATCCAGATTCTGGCTGGAGCTCCCAGGACCTCATGCCCCAAACCCCCACTGCCCGCCCCCCTACCACCCCCCCCAAGAACCCACGCCTCTCTCTCCAAACGTAAAGCTACCTTTTTAGCACAACAGCATTTTATGACAGATTTTTATGACATCATCTCTCCAAACCTCTTTCTCCAAGGAACACAAAATTCTCCAACACAAACTCACTCGGGCCTTACAATAACCTCCCAGAATTCAGCAGAGTACAGCATTTTCTAAGGTTTATTGGATTCTTATTCATCCTGTCTCTTTTCCAAAATGGATTTGCAAGTAAATATGATGACCTCTCCATTATACAGATGGAAATAATGTGACTTTCTCGAGGTCACGTGGTAGATTTGGGGCGGTGACGTGGACGGGATTTCAAGCTCGTATTATACAGTCTAAAGAGCCCTGACTTACCCACCTGGGCTTCCTGGGTGATTATAGCAATGGGGCTGCGCTGGACTGGGCTGGGGCTGAGCTAGGGCTGGGCTGAGCTGGGACTGGGCTGGGGCTGGGCTGGGACTGGGCTGAGCTAGGGCCGGGCTGAGCTGGGACTGGGAAGGGCCAGGACTGGGCTGGGGCTGGGTTGGAACTGGGTTGGACTGGAGCTGGACCAGCCTGGGCTGGGGTTGGATGGGCAGAGGCTCTGAGTGCCTCCTGCTGAGGTCAGGCGCTGCAGGCTTGAAAAGCTTCTAAAAATACCAAGCACGTTTCTTGCAGGGGGGCTGATTCCGCTGACCTTTCCTAAGGATGACCAATTTGCTGACTCCGTGCTGGGGGCCAGTGGGCAGAAAGGCCTCCTGTTTCTCTCCAGCTGACTGGGCCAAAGTGCGGCAGGATGGGACTATCCCCTCACTCCCAGCATCCTTCACCCCTAACGGATCTAGTGAGAATGAAAATGAAAACCCGGGAGCATCCCAGAGACTGTCCCAAGGGCAAGCAGGGGGCCGGGCAAGATTGTGGAGAAACCAGACTTGCTCTCTGGTCTCACGCAGCTCACAGTCTGCCGGCCCAGCCAAGGAAAGGAGCCGACTGTCCCCGTGACGTAAGCACACAGCAGGACCTTTTGAGGGAGAGGCTCCTGCCAATCAGGGAGAGACAGCTTTCACTTGTTTGCATTCAGGTCTGGCGGGCTCCAGTTCTGCACACTCGAGATCCTCTACCACCTGCTTCAGGAATAAGACCCTGTAACCAAGTCTGGGTCCACCCCGGTCTCCTTCTCCTTCTCTGTGAAATGAGCAGGTGAAACTGGGGATTGCAGAAACTCCTCCCGACTGGGACGCCCGTGACCGCTGGCGACTGGCTGAGGTGGAGGCTCTCCAGCCCAACCCTGAAGTTCCACGGGACCAGCCCCGAGGGAAGTTACCTTTGCTGGCTCTATTGGAGCTAGCCCTGCTTCTGGTCCCCTCCCAGCCCCTAGAAGGAGGAGAAAAGGAACAGGTGCCGTTGTTGGGGTTTCTTTCCCTGAAACTCCTGGTAGAAGATCCTCCCTCTTTTATTTCTGGCAGAGACAGCCCCTGGCAAGCCTAAGTGTCATCCTGGCTGCCCGACACTCTGGGGAGAAGGTTCTAGTCCCCATCTGTCCGATAGCTTGCAGTTTCCAACCCAGGACTGATGTGGGCCAGGGGGACAGACACATATGGGGATCACAGCGCAGCCTGGCTCTTCCTCATGCAGTTCTGACCTAAGCGGGCCCCCTCAGCCCCAGCCGGCTATCCTCCCTGCCTCAGGGAGCCGGTCCTCCACAGATAGGCCTGGACCTTGCTAGGACAGGACACTGTCCACCCAAGGATGGAAATGAACGCTGACAGCTCCTGATTTATGCCCTTGTTATCCTGCAAGGGAGACAGGGAGGTAATTTAAAAGGCAACTAGCATGTTCTGAGAAGCCCCGCAAAGAGCCCCGTGCCACGTGGAGGCCCCCACTGGCTCCCCAGCCGGCGAAGAGCCAACCTGGGCAGGGAGGGGAAGGGAGGGAGAAAAGGAAGAAGGAAGAGCACTCCTGACCTCCAGAGGCGGCCTCTCAATTCATCTTCGTGGGTGAAAACTAGATACGCAGAGGCCAGAAGTTGCAGAGGCCGGAAGTTACGCAGTGAGGAGACTGGGGGCTGACTTGCATCTAGCTGACCTCAGAGGCCACCTGCTAGGCCACTAGAGAGCAGTGGGATCCAGTGGAAGGAGGAAGAGGTGGATGGGGCTCTATAGGCGGGACGAGGGAGAAGCACTTCGAAGGAGAGCAAGGCTGTGGGAGAAGCCCTGGGAAGAAAGGGGAGCAGAGAGATGCTGCGGGAGGTGCGGCTCAGGAGACCTGTCTGCCCCCGATGGAAGGTGCCAGGTTGAACTTCCTGCTCCATGGCTCTGGAGAAACGGGCTCTGTGCGGGACAGACTAGAGAACAGCGCTGGCCGCCACCTCACCCTCGGCTGCTCTGGCCCGGGAGTGTGGTACGGCCGGAGGCCAAGACCTCCGTCCTCCAGGCACAGGGAGCGAGGACGAGGCTGCGGGAAAGGCTGGTCCAACTCCTCATTAAAGAATGAAAAGGAAAAGACAGCAAGGGGTGGGAGGGGCAGGGGGGGGGGGGGGGGCTGACATTTTGTCAAAAGAGGACTGATTTTCTGGCTCACTCCTGTTATCTCCTGCTTTAAAACCTTCTGTAGATCCCCACTGCCCGCCCAGCATCCAGCACTTCCCAGGATCTGGCCCAAGTTCCCTTCCGGCCTCCCTGGGCCATCAGACTGCCCCAGTCCCCAACATCTGGTCTCCAGGTCACTCACACCTCACCTTGTCCAACCCTTACCCATGTCTGCCCTTTTGCTCCTTGAGCCACACAGCCTCTGCCTGTCCAAATCCCAGCTGGCTTCGAAAGTCCCGGACATCCTACCTCCTTAACAAGCCTCCCCAAGTTCTCCTACTAACCTCTCTGCCCTTGTACGTGCAGAGTGTGCAGACTAGCGCCGATCACAGCATCGATTGGAGCCTCCCCCGGCTCAGAGGTGGCCGTGCGTATTTCCGCCTCCTTCCCTGAACTCCAGGTGCCTTGAAACCAGAGCTAAGGCATTTGCACAGAGCCCAGCCCCTGTGCTGGTCTAACACACACTGAACTCCACTAAAATATTCGGCCAGAAAATAACGCTTCCTTCTTTCCTTTCCCCTACCTCCTGTCCCAGCAGAATCTTTCCTGGAGTCCCCGGACAAAACCTGCAAAATGAGGAGTGGGGTCTTCGGACAGAGTGTTAAGCTCAAGGCAGGTGGGGCCAAGTCTGCTGTCTGGCTCTGTGTGATGCTGGAAAGTATGCTTCTGTCCACGGAGCCTCAGTGATGTGAGAGCCCCTGATCCTTGGGAAACTGGTCTCACATTCCCGCAGGGCCTTCGAGACAACTTGAAAGGAAGTCAAAATATCTAAGAACTGAACCAGCAACCACAATGATTTCCTTGCTCCAAGGAAAGTCACGTACTAAGCCCAACGTCCACACTGCCCATCCCAGAAGAACGGGGCTTTGCGAGAACAAGACCCAGGCACCTAGGCCACGTGGCCCCAGTGTTTGCTGATGTCCCTGCCAGCCCAGCCTCAGTGTGTAGCCCTTCCCGCTCCTGCCTCTCCTCTCCTGAGCCGCAGACAGCCCGACGTCCCAGTTCCCGAAGTGGGATGAACAGAGGGGCAAAGCCAAGTTCATTTCAAGATTCATTAGACATTCCAAGGAAAAATAAATGGTTGTCAAATGAGAAAGGGGAGGGCAGAGCCAGACAGCACGGGATGCCTCCCTCAACTCCTGAGCTCTGGGAAGACTTCAAGCCGGGGTGAACATAGCGACGGAGCATCAGTCCTTAGTGTCTGCCCCAAGCTGTCCATCAGCAAGTCACTGCTTGAAAGCTGACTGCAGGGCTGACCAGGTGGCGGGGAAGAGAGGGCCGGGTGCAGGCTCCAGCTCTCAGGGAACCAACCTGTCCTGCTTTGCCCAGGGCTCTTCAGGTTTTAGCACTGAAAGCCCTTCGTCCCAGGAACCCCTCCATTTGGGCAACCAGCAAAGGCACTCACCCTAACCCCAGCCAAGTGGATGTGGTAAAGCCAAGACCCAACATCTTCGGTGGGGGTGGAGGGGGATGGGGAGGTGGGGGGGTGGGAGGGGAGGAGCTTCACACTATACAGACTATGGGAGGGAGAGCGCTGGCTTCTAGGAACGGCCATGCAGGGGTACCTGCCACCACCCACCAGTACCCATGCTGACGCTCAGAGCGCTCTCCCGACTTGCCCAAGTTCATAGAGCTAGGACTTGAACCCCGGCTCCTCCCTGGGAAGGGAGCAGAAGGGGAAGAGCAGAAGCCTTCCTATCTGAGCTGTCCTACGTCTGAGACCCCTGAACACGTGAACTCGGCTGCTGGCCCTCCCCCTCACCCAGAGACCCAGGGGAATTCAGCGCAATGAGCAGTTCCAGGCTCAGCCAATCACTGAGCACAGCCAATAGCTTGGGGCCAGCAGGAGGGGCGGGGCTGTGAGGCCACTGACCCTTCCTGCTGCTTCGGGTTATGGCTAAGCAGCCCCAAGGAAGCCCGGGGTTGCAGAGGGAAGGGGAGAGACTTGCTCTCAGTCTCTGAGGCCCAGAAGGAAATGCGGGGGCTTCAAACTCAACCCTACCCAGAGCTCACCATCCTCCCGGGAGCTGCCCCGTCCTGAGGGGCCACTTGTCCTGTCTGCGCAGCGGGTCATCTCGGCCCAGGCAGACATGCTCACCCTCAGCCTCCTGCTCCCCAGACCTGTTCTCCCCAAAGTGAAGAGCTCCAGCTCCTTCCGTGGCTTCCCACATGAGTTGGTTTTGAATCTTCTGCTCCCACTGCCCTTGGTATCTGTTTCAGTGCATCGCGTCTTTCGGAAGACCTCTCTGGCTTGTCTTCACGGGGGTGGGTAATAAAGATGGCAAGTAACGAAGGGAGAAGGAATGAGGGTGAGGGTTTCAACACTGGCTAGTATTAAAAGAATCACATAGAAAGTTCCCTAGAACTGACGGAATATTCCAAGAGTGGGTCAACGAGAGCAGACCAGAGCTCGGAGCCTTACTGTGAGCGTTCTCCCCCAGCACGGACCCGGCACTGACATGGCGCTCCCAGCCCACTGCTGACTCGTACCAGTTAGAAGCACGAATGTCTTCATGTGGGCGACTCTGAAGCCATGCCTCCTTCAGCCAGCTGGCTTTGGGGGCAGAACTTTGCTTTTATCCTTAAGATACCACACCTTATTGATATGACCCTCTGTTCTTGTCTGTCCAGATCTTCAGCTTCCCAGAACCCCCCCCCCCACTGTCACCTTCATGTCAGCCACAAGCCGGTATGGCCTACTTTGTCCAAGTCTTCAATAAACCAGCCCGTTCTGCAGAGTTTGAGGCTAAGCTAGAGACAAATAACTCTTGTTTGAGAAGCAAAGGCCCAACGGGTCTCTTCAGCTGTTTGCCTCATTGCTTCTCTGCCTACATAACATCTCTCCCCCTCCATGGTTTGGCCACTTGAACTAAGCTCACCAGCCCAGCCCTTGCCCAGTGGAGCCACCCCCTAAGACAGGACCCCCCCCTTCCATTTCCTGGTCGGCCCCAAAGTCCAGCATCTCTCCCAGCCCCACACACCCAGGAGCTAAGACCGAAATCCCAGAGCCCCCGTGCCCGGGCTGCGTGCCATCCCTCTTCGCGGATGAGGGGAGGGCTCTTTGCTAAGAGAGATGGACCCACCCCACTGGAGGCATCAATAAACGTCCATCTGCTGGAGGGAAATGAAGCCTCCTCAGCATACACGTGTGAAGCTGAGCTAGGAATTGGCTGCCAGACCGGGCTTCAAGGCTATCTTTCCACAAACGTTCATCCATCCACCCATCGGGCCATCCCTAAAAGCCCTTTTAAAGCTCTCTAAGGGGAAAGGCGATTGAGTCCATGTGCAGACTCGTTCGCTCCACCACCATGCACCGGTGTACACTGAGCAGGGGCTGTGTGCCAGGCCCCAGGTGGGCGCTGCAGAAATGGACGTCATGAGAGACTGACCTGCGGGAGATGACAGCCTACCCCGGAAGGAAGCTGCAGAAACAGCTCATTTTCAGCACATGTGGAGTGCCCCAGCGGCTTGCTCTGAGCCCCCAGGAGACAGAGGGCCTGCCCCTGCTTAGAGGAGGTGATATTTGAGCAAGGTCCTGTCCCCAGTTGTGCTAATCTCCTTGGGGAAGAAAGGGTGAGGCAGCTTCTCCAATCACTCCCAGCTCCTTACAGGGAAGACCAGCCCATAAGGGCCACGGGGTCGAGTATATTCTCCTAGCCTTTCCTGGGTCCTGAATCAGCCCGCAGGTCACAGTGCCTTGCACCCCACCCAGAAGGGCTGCTTAGCAGGCGGAATGGTCCTGTACGTGAAGGAGGCCGTTTGCGTGGTCAAACCCCCAGCTGGGCCTCGGCTAGCATCTAGCTCCACCTACTGGCCACAGAGGGAAAAGCAAAGGCTGAGCGGTCACCTCCTCCCCCTAGGGCTCCTGGAGTCACTCAGTTGGCTGGATCGTCACACCTCTTCACACCCTGCTCACCCCCTCCATCTCCATCTCCCCACCCAAGGGCAGAAGGCAACCCTGGAAGATGACACAGACGCTCCGAAGGGAAATAAGAGGCCACGGGACGAACGGGAAGAGTCAGACCCAGGGACAACCTGTGCCCAGGAGCATCCAGGAAATGAGACAGAGGGCAGAGCAAGACAGGATGAGGGCTAGAACCAGGCAGTGGGGACACAGGAGGTGCTGGAGAAGGAAAGATGAAGCTCTCCTGGGATTTCTGAGGTCCCAGGGAGGAGTCACATTCCGACCACTGCGGGCCAGGGGCCAAAAAGTGCCCTCATTCTAGACAATGTCACTCTTCTTATACACAGATGGGCTGGGCAGCTCCTCCCAGCCCGCCAACCTCAAGCGGGCCTGCACTCGCCCCTGCGGCTCCACCCAGGCAGGCAGCTGGAGTCAGGAAGCACCCTTGGTGGTACCCAGCCCCGGCTCGTCTTAGCTGGGAGCGAGCAAGGCAGGGTAGGAGGAAACAAGGGAGAAGGAACAGGGGTGAGGGTTTCAACACGAGCTGATATTAAGTGAATCATGTCTGAAGTTTCCTTTGTAAGATTAACATGCAATTAAGCATCCTTCAGTTTTGAATCACCGGCTCAGGGATTTCTGCTTTGAAGAGAGCTTTTTCTGGGCACTAGCAGCTGCTGACACCCCTGCCGGTCCATGCTCCCCTCCGCCATCCTGGGGTTCCAAAGAGGGGGCCAGTGCCTGCCCCCCTGCCTTTGCGGAGGAGTATGGGGCTGCCGCTAAACGCGGGGGCTTTGGAATCAATTAGACTAGCTGTTGACTTTGGGCAAGTCTTTCAACCTCTCTGAGCCTCAGCCTTCTCTAAGAAACACAGACGACCTTGCCATTCTCCCAGGGCTGTTGCAAAGGGTAAGCCGTTCAGCACTCACCTGGAAGAGAAGCTCAACACATACTGGCTGGGAAAAAAGACAGGGGGAGGCCCTGGCTGCTTTGTCACGGGGTGCTTTGCAGCCCCTTCCTCGGGAGTCAGCTCTCAGGCGTGGCTTGCAGCCTCCCGCAGCCAGCTCTCGCAGCCTCCCGTGGGCGAGGGAGGAAGGGTGGGGGCGAGGCCTGTTCTCACCCAGGGAAGATTGCTCCTGGGGTGGGTGATGACTGCACACCTCACCCACAGGGGAAGGCGCTCCGCTGAGCAAGGAACAGGAAAAGCCAGCACCCCTCTCCGCCGCATTCATTATTCAGAGATTTCCCCAGCCCGGGGCTGCTATGGGGGTGTGGGAGAAGCACCAGCCAAGGCCACTTGTGCCTCCTCTGCCCGGGGTGTGGACAGCAAACCCAGGGCAGAGGCCCCAAGCGGAGTCGGAGCCACGTCTGGAACCCTGGCTCTCCAGAGCTCCAGGTAATGGGAGCAGCGGGCATGAGTCCCGAGCTGGGGCTTCCCACGGAGTTGGCTCTCAAACTTCACTGTGCATAAAAAAACCACCTGGAGGGCTGGTTAAAACCCAGATTGCCGGGCCCCACTCCCAGAGACTCTGAGGTGGGGTGGGGTGGGCCCCGAGAATCTGCATTTCTAACCTGTTTCCAGGTATGGAGTGGCTGTGGCCGATGCCCAGGCGCCCTTGTCGGTTTACGCTTGAGTCGATGAAAACTTTATTTACTTGAGGAATACAGTCGCCTGGCCCCACCAGCCACATTTCAGGGGCTCAAGAGCCCCGCACGGCAAGGGGCCCCCCTACTGAACAGTGCAGATACAGAACGTTCCCATTACCCTAGAACATTCTGTTGGACAGCGCTGCTCTAGAATGTCTGTCCTGAGTGACGGGACTGTCCAGGGAAAGGAGGGGAGAAGGGAGTGTAGATCTAAGGCCCCGGGGAGGCTGAGGCTTTCTGAGAGCTTAAAGCACACACAGAGGGGAGACGCGGCCCTTCAAGCCTCTCCAGAGGGATCAGGGTGTGATGTGAGATGCTGAGTGGCCGCCCCAGCTCGCTGTGACAGAGGAACCCAGCCCCCCCCCCAACAGGCATGGTGCAGGAGCACAGGGTTCGGAGCCAGATTGGGGAGCCGGTGGAGGTGAGGGACAGCTGCCCTCTGAAGGGAGGGTGAGGAGGGAAGGAGGCCCCTGGTATTTTTTGCTCAGCTACAGCGGCGCTCGCCCACAGGCGTGCTAGTATCCATGTCAGTCAGGACGTGAGCAAGTGGCTGGGTTTGGTGGCGTGGGGTAGGGGCAGCCATGAAGGACGGCGCTGGTGCCGGGCAAGGAGCCCGAATAATGCGGCGCCCGCTCCGAGGAGAAGCATACATCAGAGCTCTGAACAGATGGCCCAGCAAAAGGGGTTAAGTAAAGAGATCGCTGCGAGGAGTCTTGTCACTCGCATTGGAGCGGAGACCCAGGAGGAACAGACTTTCGGTGGGTCCGAAATAGCAAGTGCCAGGGAGGAGCACAAGCCGCCTTCCCTGCCCCCTCCCCCTCCTGTCCCTGCCAGCGGCCCTGGCTCTGCCAGTCTCCTCTCCCAGGGACAGACAGGGGCTGCTGACAGCGGCTCTCCCAGGGAGGGAGGGGAGCGCCTATGGCTTCTACCATGTGTGTCTTTGTCGCACAGAAAAATGTTCTGTTCTTGAACATAAAGGGGTTGGCTTGGGGGTGGGGCCGGAAGCTCCCAGCTGCACCCCTGACTGTGCCCAGACTAGAAGTTCCAACCCTGACCTCAGGCCCTGCTCTTCTCTTTGCTTCCTTCTGTGCCCCTTGCGTAGGGGTCCTGCACTCAGTCCAGCCGTCAGGTCTGGACCACAGAGCTATCCGGCGAGATGTACAGCCCTGCACGAGAAGGGCACTGGGTCATCTGCTGGCCCATGTGGTCCCCACACATCAGTTTCATCCCCTTTGCTTCCTTGCCCTTTCCAGACAGTGCTCTACCTCCCGCCTTCTCTCCCTCTCTCCCCTCACATCTTCCCCTCTCCCTTGTCTTTCTTTCTTCTTCTCAGATCCTCCCCTGATCCCTAAGGAAACCAAGTCCATTCTCAGCTTCTGGGCTTCCCAAAGCCACCCCTCACCTGCCTTCCCACCCCCAGGCCATGCAATCTCTCCCAGTTGGCACAGAGCCTCTCCCAAGGGCCCCTCTCCTTCCTGCAGCCTCTGTCTACCTACACCCTCCAACTTTAAGACCCTCTGACCTCCCCCCCTCCACCAATCTCTGCGACCAGAGTCAATAACTAACCAAATTCATTATTCCTAATCCCCACAGTTAGTAATCTGGACCCTGGTCCCACCATTCTTTACCCCATGGAGCCACCATATTTCACACTGATTTTGGATAATTTTTTGTTCTATAAGGAAGGGACATTTTATGATACCTTAAAAATTATGTGTGTGTGTGTGTGTGTGTGTGTGTGTGTGCATAGATAGATAGATAGATAGAGATATAGCATAAGAAGGATTGCAAAAGGCAAAAAGATATCACCCACTGGCTCAAATCTATTATTTCCAAGGAACTTGGCCTGATAGGACTTCCTTCCAGAATATGCTGGAAAAAAACATCAGCACCTTGGGGTGAGGGCGGGGACGCCATTCTCATAGAGAGAGTAAAAGTGGACGTGTGTCTTCAAAATTGTCTTTAAAGGTCTATTTCTTGTTGGAAACCCTGAGCGAGGGTTGCACACCCTGGGGCACTGCTACCTAGCCGTTCTGGCTGGGTCATTTCTTGTAGAGAGGGCTGACTACAGTTCGGGGGCTTAGCAGCACCCCCGGGCTTTGACCATGAGAGGCCAGGAGCATTTCCTCCCAGTTGTGACAATGAAGAATGTCTCTAGACATTGCTAAAAGTCTCCTGGGGGACCCAATCACCCCTCACTGAGAGCCATCAACCTGACAACAGACAGGTTGTTTTCATGGGACAGGGAAGAGATGCGTGACTCGCGCAACAAACTTCTCGAGCCTGGGGAAGAAAGAGGACTCTCTTGGACGCAAATGGGGCCACTTTGCAGCCTGAGACGTCACCCTGGGTCACCTGGCCTCAAGAACAGTGACGTTGGCTCATGCACTTCAAGTTTCAGCCTGCTGCAGGCGTGGAACTACAGAGTACACCCCACATGTCACGTACCACACATGTAATCTCATTGCACCATGGCGGGGGGACACTGAGATGCGGGGTGGGAGGTGGGGGGGAGGAAGGGGCTGAAACCTAGTTTAACCTTTATGCCGGACTCCCTCCTTAGATGTACGTCCCCTATCCCCCTTGGTTACTACTTTGTAAAGATAAACGAATACAGAGCTCATGCCACTAACTCCCCAGTGTGCAAGGAATTTGCAAACGAGGCTAACACTCTACATCATTTCCAATCTTGAGCCCCCTTGGTCCTGGTTGGCAGAAATGTAATCCTCATGTTCCTGAGACTTTCCTGCCCAACAGGCTCCCAGGGTCTCTGGGTCTTCAGCTATGCCAAGACACGATGGGGGGATAGGCAGTGTGACGGATGCTGTCAGCCACCTGTCCACTCAGATCAGCACGGAAATATTCACTGTCACGGTATGGCCCATTCGACTCTGATGGCTCCCTACTTCTGCATCGTACTTGAGACAAGGACCCTTTTTCAAGGCTACATGGAGTCCCATGTGCCAGGCTCTCTTTCCCAAGAGGGCCACAATATCTTCTATCCCACATGTTCTTACTAAATGACTTCAAAAAAAAAAAAAAAAAAAGACTTCGAAACTCCTCCCATCAAAAGCTGAAGAAAGTTTTGTGGCTATGACGCAGTGACATTATGTGACCCTGAAGGCAGGTACAGCCCTGCCTGGTTTTCATGGGCTGCTTGATCTTGGAACCTAAGCCACCATATTATGAGGAAGCTCAAGCAGCCATAGAATACACACACACACACACACACACACACACACACACACAGGGGGGTTAGGGCTCACAGTCACAGCTGAGATCCCAGCCAGAGCCAGCAATGACCACCAGATATGGGACTAAAGTCCTCCGATTGTTCCAGCCCTGGCCGGCAAGTCAACCCCACCCAGCCTTCCACTCTCCCCGCCCCAGACACCAAGGAGCAAGGATAACCCACTTCTTAGGTGCTCTTTCTGCGTTCCTGACCCACAGAGTCTGTGAACATAATAAAATGCTTGTTTTACAAAAGTTGGAGTGGTTTCTTATGCATCAGTAGCAGGCAGAACAGCCACCAAATGCATCACACTACAGATGCACCTGTCTGGGATCTTGCCTCCTCACTGGGGATGTTGCCAGGGACCAGGACATGGATCCGGCCCCGGTCTACCTTTCTCCCCTCTCTCCTGCCTGGGAATCTCTTTTCAGTCTGGGGTGGAAAATCTAGCTTTTTCCAAGACACTTTGTTTATACCCAAGCATCTTGTCCTTCTTCCTTTCATCTCTCCATAACACATCTGGCTTCGCCTAATGGTTTAGGCTTTTGAAGCAGAAAATCCTATGAGACACGCAGGCTTTTCACATGTCCTGCCATCTCTCCTCCAGGGGAAGGAGTACAGACTGAGGGGCCTACTTCAATGGGAGAAGGGAAAGGGAAAAACACCCCCTGGGGAGGAGGGAAAAGGTGCTGAGATTATTTTTAACAGCTTTATTAAGATGTAATTCACATAGCATATAATTCATCCCTTAAAAGTATGCAGTCCAGTAACTTTGAGGTTAGTTACGGAGCTGGGCAGTCATCACTTTGGTCAATTTCGGAACACTTCATTGGTCCAGAAAGAAGCCCCACATCCCTTAACCATCATCTCCCAGTCCACGCATACCTCCCAGTGCCTGGTAACCACCAATCTGCCCATCTCTAGAGATTTGCCTATTCTGGACCTTTCGTACGAATGGAATCTGACAGTCTGTGGTCCTTAGTGACTGACTTCTTTCCACTTAGCGCGAGGCCTTCGAGATTCTTCCACATTGTAGCAGATGCAGAAATGAACATCTCAAGGTGACCTCAGGCCAGAGGCATCCTTTCAGCTTCTTTCACCGCTGCTCCAAATTGTGGGGAATTTGTTTTCCGTGTGTAAAAAGGAGCTCCCGTCATCATGCACACAGTCACTACACGTAGGACTTAGAGTGGGATCAGCATCTAGAGGACCCCCCACAGATTTGGGGTCCACCCTCCAAAGTAAAATGATAATGGGTCTCCCAACAGCCCCTCTCGCTGCCTTTCCTTGTATGATGACGTGCCACTTGGGTGTCTTGAATGAACTACTTACTCTGCGGGACCTTGTGGGGACGTGCCCCGCCTAGTCCTCATGAGCTCAGCCAGGAGGCAGGGAGTGGAGGAGAAAGCTGGCAGGGCTCCCTGGCCTTGTTGAGGGTTTCCAAACACCGGGCCAGGGGTAGGCTCCAGTTCTCAGGATTGTTTGCGTGGAGAGCTATGAACAGGCCGGGTTTAGGACCCAGAGCCAAGTGAGAGCAACAGTGGGGGCTGCCAACGGAGGGCTTGTGGCTCGCCTAAGAAATGGATGAAGAATGGGCTGGAAAGGGGTATGACCATCAATGAACCACAAAGCCTTTTAGCATCCATTTGCGACTGCTGCTGAGCAAACAAGAGCAAACACGCGGGTCACTAACTGGGGCTTGGGTCTCCTGGGGCAGCCTTGAACTCCAGCCCAGAGCCCCATCCCCAAACAAAGGAGAGACGATGTGCTGTTGGCAGCCCCATCTTGGTCTGCGTAGATAAATCCAGACCTGGAAGACTACAGCCCTTCATCTCCTTGCCTTTCCCCATTTGTGTTCTGGTCCTCGGCAAGGAAGAGACCCAACACCTTTGGGTGAACAGCGTTGCGTGATGAGTAGACACAAGTTGCTGGGCTCTACTGTCTTGGAACAACGGCATAGGTATAAGCTTTTAGAACCAGCTCCTGTCTGTCTAACCCCTACAGCGTTTACGATTCCCTCATTGGAGGAAAGCGGAGGGCCTTTGTGTTAAGGATTACACCACAGCTTCCATTCCCTCCCACCGAAACAAAGGGCAGGAGGTTTGGAGAGCCCATGATTTGGATAAGCAGAAGTCGTTCTATCTCCCTCAACATTCCCCTGCTGTCCTCCATTCATTCTGTAGGGCACCAGCCCCGGAGTTTTGGTCAACTTGATTTGAGAGTCAATAGTGGGTTTAGAGCACACGAAGCCCTGGGATCTCACAAAGGGGATATGAGCTCCTGGCAAGGAGCAAAGGATTAGGTTCATCGACCTCCTGACCCATTACACAGTGCCCTCCTTCCATCCATGAACCAGCCAGATCCTTCTAGCACACCTTCCAGACCCAGAGGCTGTGTGCAGGCCAGGGGCGCTTCTCATCCAGCTGGAGCCCTGAGAGGGTGGAGGGGTCGGAGCAGCCTTCCCCCAACCCCAAACAGCTGACTATCAGCTGGAGGGAGCAGATGTTTTACTGAAATGGAACATGAGTTAGAGACCAGAACACAGATGTCCGCTGGAGGTCCTGTTGACTCTTAATCCGTCAACTCTCCTGTGCTTTAAGACCCATTGACAGAAGAGGGAAGAGGGTGACCATGGAAAGTGTCGGGTACTTTGAAGAAAGACTTAACATAAAAAGCGTTCCCAGTGCCACCAACCGGGGAAAGCGGAACTGCCAACAAAGCGGCAAAGATCTGTGCCCACCCTCCCACCCTGCTGCCCTGCCAATTGGATGCCCTCCCCTCCCCTCCCCTCCCCAGTGGCTTCGCCTGTTTATTTGCTGAGCATTGGTTTAACAATGCACTGTTTTTATGAGTTGTGCTGTAGTTCTTGGTAAAGCACTTTAATCCACTTTAATGCCCCCACTCTGCTGCTCCACGACAGCCTGGTGGTTCTCTAATGCATCCCTCTCACCTCAGGGTTACTAATGAGGTCAGAGGGAACGCAATATCCCAACTGAATAATTCACTAATCAGATGCTACAGACTCCAGTGGTAAAATTTATTTCTGACACCTAAACAGCAAATGGGTTTGTGGACACACTCCCTCTCTCTTTGCTCCAGAGCTATTTCTGCTAAGTGGAGGGCTGCTGTGTTTGCTTAACAAAAGGGCTCTGGTCTGGCCACAAACACGTCTCAGTGGGGGAGGGGGGGGCATGGTGGGGGGGTGGCGCTTGCATTTCAGCGGGAGGTGGGGGCGGAGGAGGGTGGGGACAACAAGGGCCAGCGATGTTCAGATGGGGGCTCACGCAGATCAGATCACAGATCCCGGCTGTCTGCTGAGCCCCCTTTCCCTTTCCTGGCCTGCAGCAGGTGACCTCCACCCCCTTCTTTGTGCTGGGGGACACAAGATAGCTCAGCTCCCTGCTCCCTGTTAGACCATCGCCATTCAATCAGCCATTCGGAACCCTTCTCCTCGCAGCCACCTTGCAAATGCACGGACCTTCCCCAGAACCACTCCCCGGGAAAATGCACATTCCTTACAATTTCGCACTTAGTATTCAGAAGTACCAGCTCCTACGAAGGCCTCAGATTCAGAATAAGACTCGTCTCTGCATTGGGTTCTGTTAGATTATCAGTAGATTTTGTCCCATTCTAGCTGTCCATTTTCCCAGTTTACAAAATGGAGAGGAGGAGCCAGAAGTCTCCAAGCTCCCTCCATACTCCGGGGTTCCATGAACCTCAAGCAGAGCCCCTAAGGCCCAGTTCTTTATGTGCTGGTCCGCCCAGAGAGACAGGACCCCCAGGCAGAGAGAGGAGGTGGCCCTCAGGGCCTGGAAGGACACACATCTGTCTTCAGGTTGCACCCATAGGGAGTGCCCCCTGTCCTCCAACAGATGTGAAGCTGCAACTCAAACTCCAGCCATAGTTTCTCCAGGAACCAGAGCAACTGCCCCTTTTCTGGAACATTCCAGGCTGTCTTGGATCTCACCAAATTTCTTTTTTACTTCCTCAAGTGAACAGGGCCTTGGCATATAGGAAGCCAACCAGAGTCCCAGTGATTTGGGTTCAGAGTCTCAGACAAAAAAGAACACAAGACGCCTGCCTTTCAGGATCCAGCCTACCACAGCCCCAGTACACCAAGCAGAGGGCTCTGCTCGCATCCCCTCAACTTGATTGCATACATATGCATATGTGTACAAGAGAGATGAACTGAATGTCCCTCAACAATACAGACTATAGGCCCCGGGTGGGAGGCGGCGCTCAGTCAGTTAATCCTCTGACTCTTGATTACGCCTCCAGTCATGATCTCCGGGGTGATGGAATCAAGCCCCATGTGGGGGTCTGTGCTCAACATGCTGCTTGTCCCTCTCCCTCCGCCCCCTCCCTCCATCCCTCCCCTCGCACACACTCTCTCTCTCTCTCTCTCTTTCTCTAAAATAAATAAGTAAAATCTTAAAAAAAATACTATAAATCAAAAGTTATCTTCAATTCTCCAACAGTCCCTATAGATCAGACATCCTTTGTCATGGGATTAAAGCCAGAACTTTGGGGGCTCTCGTTGAGAAAGGAAAGATGCACTGGGGTCCAGAGCCCTCGCGGTGCCTAGGCCAGGTAGACTGGAGTCCAGCTGAGGGCTCCGGGCCCCCAGCACAGACCGTGTTCTGGGAAAGGCGCTGGAGGCGCCTCGGGGCTGTGGAAATGCTGGCTGGGCGGAGTGAGCCCAGCTCTCGCCCGTGGGTTTTTATTCAGCAGCAGCCTTCCACCCGAGGCTGGTGGCCCACCCCACCTCCCGAGGCTGTGCCAAGGGGCTGGAGAGGCACGGGCTCAGCGGCTAATGAAGGGCCCTCTCCGTGGCCAGGGGTGGGGGGACGTGTGTCCCCGAGGCCGACAGCTCAAAGAGCTGTAATTGCCTGTCCCCCGCTCAGCCCCTCCCCAACTCCCCTCCTTCACCCAGGCCCCTCTCTCCCTCTGCTAGAAGCTAAATGGGCCTCTACTCCGTGGCCCAGAGGCCAGGCGGAGGGGGCTGGGTGGGCGGTGGGGGTCGGGGTCCCTCCGCTGAGTCACAGGTGCCCTCCAGGTCACAGGTCCCCAGTCTGCTTGCTGTAAGCAGAGGCAAAGGTGGCCGCCCCCCACCAGCCCGGCTGAGCTGCCCCAGCGGCCCAGCTGCAGCAGCTTCCCCGCTTGACCCTTGCTCTGAGGTGTGACCCCAGCTTTGCACTCTGATTCTAATTTAGGAAGCTTCCTCCTCGCCTGGTTCCTGGGAGCCTTGAGCCTGGCATATGGATGTGAGCCCTGCTTTGCTGAGTCAGGCACATTAACGCTCTCGCTGCCGGCCTGGAGCCCAGCTGGCCCTGTGGACCGCCAGCAGCGCGTCTCACCTGGAGCTTCTGCCTCTGGCTCCCTGGTGCCGGGCAGAGTTCTTTGCCGCTGACTTTTCCAGAATCTATCTCCTTGCCTCTCCTCCTCCCGGTACTCAGCCATAGCCCTGAACATTTCTTCCCCCTTGAGGCCAGAATGAGACCATCTTGGTCTGTCCCCCCACCCCAGAGCCCCCAGGACCCAAACTCTCAGAAAAGTGAAGGGAACTAACATTTGCTGGGTCATTTTCCTGTGCCAGGCTGTAGGCTATGGACTTCTTCCTTGAGAGAGCTCTGGGAAACATCACTATTGTCATTTGACAGATGGGGAAGTTGAAGCTCTGATAGGCCCATAGGTCACCTCTGTCCCTACCTCCTTTGCTACCTCATTCAGCTCGGAACGAAAGGACAACGGAGTCCCGAGTGACCGGGGAGACCAGAAGGGCATTACAGAGATTAGCAAGGTGAGACGCCACCCACCGGAAGAAACCACGGGAAGGAGGGGAGCACAGAAACGCAGACCCTTTACCCAGGGACAAAGCAGTCCCCCCCAATAAGAAGTGTTTCGCCTACTCAGGATACCACAAGTGCAGGCTTTCCAGAAAGGAACAGGGGGCAGTGGGAAGGAACACGCAGGGCCTCCAGGAGCCTGGGTCTGTCACACTCCAGTTGCAAGGACTTGGGACAGGCCATTTCACCTCTAAGCCTTGCGGTCTGCTTTACGGGATGGTGCTGGACCCGATGACCGCCCCCCCCCATTCCCCTCGAGTTCTTTCATTCTACATTGGGACACAGATTGTTGGTACAAGGAGGTGATAATGGACATGATCGTGACCAAGATGCCAACGTTATTAATACTAATAAATGAAAAAAGAACTAACATCATTGGAGCGTGTTCTGTGGCAGACATCGTGCTGTGTGTTTTACATGGAGTATCTTACTTTGCCCTCACAGCCATCCCATGGGAACCAGGGCTGTTCTTGTTTTACAGCTGAGGAACTGAGGCTCAGAGGTGCTCGGCATCTCACCTGGGATCACACAGCTAGATACTGGCAGAGCCAGGAAGCCCATGCAGGCTCTCTTGACTTCAGAAACTGCTTATTTCTGAATAAGCAGAAATGGGCTCTTCCCTACTGTGCTACACAAAGGACGTGGCTAGTCCGTGGCTGTGCTGTCTTGAGCCCCAGGGGCAGACAGCAGGACATCCTTCTCCAAGGAGGAGCAGACTGGGAGTTAGAAATCTGGATGCCATACTCATTGGCTTGGACCTGCTCTATGACTCAACTTCCATCCAATCACCCACCATTCATAGACTCCTTTTATCCTTTAACCAGGTTAATTCACTCAAACATTCACCTGTCCACTTGCCTTACATTCATTCCCCTGCACATCCATCCATCTACCCACAAACCAATTTATCTACTCCCCCATATGTCCACTCACACATTCATCTATCCTCCCATCCATTCATCAAACCGCATGCCTGTTCATTCATCTACTAATTTATTCATAAATCCCATGCATGCATCCTTCTATCCACCAGTTCACCTTTCCACGCAACTGCTCTCCCACACACGCACCTGCACATTTATCTATCAGCTCACCCGTCCAACCATCCATCAATTCTCCTGTTCATTCACTTAACGCGTTTTGACCACCTACCCTATCCCAGATCCGATATCAGGTGCTAAAGATAAAAAGGAGAATACATGGCAGATTCTGCTTTGAAGAGGTCAAATCACAGTGGACAAAAGAGTGACAAAAAAAAATAGGCAACTCTTTTTGTTATAATAGGGGATGATAAGGAATGGCACAATGGGAAGCAGGCAAAGATATGGGATTTAGCAATAGGACCTCTATGATGGATCACAGAAGATCTCCACCCAGGGGCTCACCCTTGAGTGTCCAAAGGGGATTAGGAGTCTGGTAGGTGAGCCCGGCAAGTCAGTGTTGACCAGAGGCCACTACATCAGAGGCGTCAAACCATGACAGCAAACAAAGCTCTAGTGATTTTCAGCGGGGGCTCGTTTTTGCCATTGAGGGGACATCTGGCAATGTCTGAAGTCATTTGCTATTGTTACCACTTGATGATGTCACTGGCATCCAATGGGTAGAGGCGAGGGACGCTGTGCAGGACAGCTCCCGTCCCCAAAGCAAAGAGTTACCCAGCCCCAGATGTCAACAGTGCCCGGGTTATGAAACTGAGAAACCTAGTCTAGAAGGGCAGCAGAGAGTTCAAGACCGCTGGTGAGAAGAAGAGTTAGCAGAGAAGGAAAACGCCGGAGAGGTAGTCAGGAGCTAGGTCAAAGGCTGCAAGCCACAGTCACTGAGCATTTACTGTCTTCATTCAGGTTGCAAATCACCGTAGACGGGCAGCCTCGAACAACACACACTTACCTCCCATCGCTCTGGAGGATGGGAAGTCCGAGATCCTGTGCCTGGTGAGCAACCCCTCCTGATTCCCACACAGCCATTTCCTCACCGTGTCCTCAGAGAGCAAAAGGGGTGGCAGAGTTCTTGGGGGGTCTCTCTTTTAAAGGCGCTGACCCCATTCATGCTGGAACCACCCCCACAACCTAATCTTCCAACAGCCCTACCTCCGAGCTCCATCACCCTGGAGATTAGTATGTGAAACTATGGTTTTTGGGGGGGAAGCACACATTCGGCCCATCGCACTGACTCTGGAGGAAGTTTAGTGCTCGGCACCCGGAATCCTGAGATGAAACCAGGTCCAGCTCCTGCTCTCTGGAGCTTTAAGATCTCACTGGAGAAATGAAATACATCTGTGAGGAGAAAGGAGCCTCTAACCCCTGAACCCCCTCCAACATGCCAGTCTCTGTTCCAGGATCGTCACGTTTATGATCTCATGGATGGCCTACAAAAATCCTACAAGATAGGTGCTTCCATTTCCACTTTCCAGATAGGAAAGGTGAGGCTCAGAAAAGTTCAAAACAAACAAACAAACAAAAAGCTGGCTCTCCACCACAGAGCCAGAAAATAACGCCCCAAAAAGTCCACGCTGCCCAGCCGGGCAACCCCAGGCGGCAGACACGAGGTGAGTTACTGGTGGAGACTTGACGAACAGGGGAATCGGACACAGAAAGTGCCAGGGAGGTGGGAGGGTGAGTCAGTAAGGGCACAGGTGAGCCAGAATGTGGAAAATTCTGGAACCCCTGGGTGGCTGAGGGATTGGGGGAAAGGAAGAGGGGAGGGAAAGGGTTCTATGGGGAGCCCACTGCAGCAAACCGCACGTGGGCCCCATGGGGCGGGGTGGTACGCTCATGGCTACGGGAACCGGAAAAATAGCAATGACGCAGACATGAGAAATCCCATCAACAAGCTCCTAGGGATGCCCAGAGAGACACAGAAGGAAGGGTTGAGAGGAATTTTACATTTCAAGCCTGGGTTTTGCCTAGAAATATCTGCTCCTGGTCCTCTGAGTACGGAAACGCCCTCTGCCAGCCTCCAGTTTCCAGGGGGAAGGGGCAGCCCACACAGATGACTGCAGGGCCGCCTGCAGCTGTATTCCACCCTGGCTGGGCCTGGATGGACAGACTACACAGACTGCGTCCGCCTCCTCTGCTTCCTTCCTACCCACCAGAAACATGCATGCGTGCACAAACGTGTGCACACAGACACACAGACACATACGCGTACATGTATACACAGGCTCCAGATCTGAGGGTTAATGGACACTGCTTATCAGATGGGGGAGACAGTTGGCTGAAGAAAAGGTTCACCGGCCCCACCGCTCTGAGCTGCATCAGGGTGAGAGGCTTAAACAGAATCAATTTCATCCAAGAAATCTGACAGGAGACGGGGAGGGGAGGGGCCGGCTTCAGCGGCAGCCAGAGCGACGAGGCAAGGGAGCCATAGCCCAGGCCAGGGGAAATCTTTGCAAATTGAATTTCTGACCATGGCAGGGAGACAAGCCAGGGCACTGGAAAGGCCTGGTCTCTGTGGGAGGTTCCCAGTGCTCCTGGGTCAGAGGACTGCCCTTTGCTTCCCAGGAAGGCCCATGAAAAGAACAGGAAAATCCTGTCCCCAGAAGGCAGTGCCCTCCCTTTGGGGCTACCCCATAGGCTCCCCATGTCCCCCGCTTCTCCTCCATCCCTTAGCATCTCAGCTCCCTTCCTGCTAGGAAGGGGAGGCAGGGAGGCCTAGAGACTCTGCCTCTGGAGTGAAACCTTAGGGATGGGAACTATCCAGGCCAAGAGGAGGTGTGGGCCTGACACAGGGTGTTACCCGTCACCTATAAAGGCCACAAGGAAGAGATGGCCCTCAGGCCCTGCCTCATTGCTTGGAACCCAAAAGGAATCTTCAATGGCTAGTCAACCAGATTCTCTATCTCTCTGAATCTGGAGGCCCCTCCCCTCCATGCCTCACCCCCTCAGATAGTACGTGAGCACCTGTGTGGCTGTGGCTGTATGGTCAATGTCACATCTGAAGAGGACCATACTGGGAAGTGTGGGCCAGGATGTGAGAAATGGCGTACGTGTGTGGGGGGGCAGGAGTGCGTGCGCGACGGCATGCCCACTGGGGTTAGTGTAGAGCACAAAGTCAGCCATAATACCTGGCTTGCAAAAATGTAACCGAGGCTGCTGGGGGCGAAGGAAAGAAGGTTTCGGAGAAGGGCGGGGGCCTTTGGAACACCGTCACCCGCCGACCACTCTGCTCTTGGACTGCCGTGGGGAGCTGCCTTCCCAAAGCCTTCTTAGCCCCGACAGCCACCCTGTGATCTAAGAGCTGTATGCATTGTCCCTTAGGCTACGTTTAGTAGAACACACAGATGAGCCTATCACACCTTTCCCCATAAACGGATCTCTAGTTTCAGGAAGATCCCCTGTCACACATCATGTGCTTGAGAAACAGTGACAAGAATTTGTGAAAGACCCATAAAAGCGGGAGCAAAGGGTCTTGCCTCGGAGCACTGACCCCCTTGCCTTGTCCTCTCTTTCACGGCAAAGTCTGGAGTCATCTTTCATCCGTCGGCACAGGGATTGCTGGCCACTCCTGGCACACACCCAGAGCATTGAGCACTGAGTCCATCTTGGCCTAATCCTTGGGAGAAAGGGAGGCTTTCTCTGGTTCCGAGGGGATAAACCACACACCAGTGTTAACTTGGCTTTGGTTCAAAGAACAAGACCCTTAGGGCTTGTAGGAGGAGGCCTGAGGACAGGGGTTCAGGAAGCCCTGGGACACCAGCCCTTTGGTCAGCCAGGGCTGTGTTCACACTGGAGTGGGGGCCAAGACAGCAGACCCTGCCCCAGCTGGTGGCAAGGCCTGTTCAGTCCAGCCTCTTGGGGGTGGGACGCATCAGGGACCCAACAGAATTCACAGCAATGGAAACAACCCCAGAAGCAACATGCTGTGCTGGACAGTCTGGTGTCCCCCTTTCTCTCATCAAGGATCTGCCCCCCTCTTACATGTGTCACATCCACTAGGGCTGTTTTGGTCAGCACAGCTAAGCACTAAGACCGAGCCTGATGTGTGCAAGGCACTGAGCAAACATTTGCGGAGGGAATAAACATTTGCTTTCTTTAATCCTTGCAACAGCCCTAAAAGGAAGAGAGCTCTGTCCCCTCAGTTTGCTGATGAGGAAGGTGGGGCTCCTAGGAGCTAAGAAACGGACACCGGGTGCCTTGCCTCCCTGCCCATCTCACCCCAGAGCAGAGGGGCACCCTCGTCCTAGACCCATACCATCTTGCGTTCCAATCAAAGGAGCATTGCTGAAGCTTGGGAGTCGTAGCGTGTTAAAGGAGATACCACTGAGCTCTGATTGGAGAGAATTACCATGGCCAGGACCAGCCACAGGAAGGAGACCTAATGGGAAAGAGAGGAAGACAAATGGGGTGGTGTGTCTTCAAAGAGCCCTGAGGCCTTCCTTGTCCAGGAGTAGTAGACATATGGTCCACCACGGGGAAAAGCCCTTCCCTGGTAGCCACAGAAATGCCTTGGGGAGGGACAAAGAACGCCTCGGGGTCGGGAACCTGCATGCGACAAGCGCTGGATCTGGGAGAGCATATGCCCTGAGCACAGGCACAAAGCCACCTGCCAATGACAGGAGGATCCCCTGTGCTTTCATGCCGGCAAGGTGGGGGGGCCCATCTGTGAGCATTCATGACCTGAGGCTCTGGTTCCCACCCAGCTCTCCCCTGCCCAGACCCTCCAGGGGCAACAAGCCACCGCTCTTCTGGAGCACCTGCTGGGTTGGGATGTCACGAACACTCTCTCAGGGCCTGATATATCCATGGGGACAAGCTCACGTGAGGGGGACAAGGTGCCTTCCCCACAGATCAGCCTCTCTGAGCCCCAGCCACCCAGACCTGCTGCACTCCCTTCCTCCCTCTCTGCCTTCTAGCCCAGGCCCTCTGCACCCCTGCGGACAGTCTCCTGTGTCCCAAGGGGCTCGTCCCAGCCCCTCCAATACCAGGGCCCCTCCCCCAGGCCAGAGCGGCTTCAGCCACTGCAGAGGGGTCAGGCTCTCCCGACCATGGGGAGATCATTATTTTAGAATGTGCCCGCACCTCTGGGAAGTGTCAGAGCACAGAGCAAGAGTGAAAATAACAAACCAACACCACCCAACGACAAATGCCACCTATCACAACAGAGACCTGACAAATGAAGAAAATCACCTGGAAGGGCTCGGGGGCGGGCGTTAAGGCTTTGAGTCCTGGCAGGACAAGGGAGGCGAGACCCAAGTCTCCAAAGGGTGAGCTCCCCCAAACTAGGACGCCATCCCCGCGGCCCTGAGCTTGGCTCCCTGCCTGCATGGCTCCAGTCAGAGCCAGATGTGGATGCCGAGGGCAGGCGCTGGGACTCCCCCCTGGAGGAAAGGTCAGTTTTGGGCCAGACTAGATGATCTAAAGCGGGTCACCAACCCCAGGGGTGGAGAGAGAGCAGGAGCCAAGGAGAAAAGCCAAAACGGGGCACAGAAACCGGGGAAACGTTGACTGTGGTAGGCAGCAAAGGAGGGGATAGACGTGGGCTTGGAGAGATTCTACACACCCAGGGAAGCTTCTCTTGTCCATCTCACACACACCTTGGAAAGGAGTGTCTGTCGTCACACGGGCCCAACTCTGCCCCCTGCTCTGGTGATTGTGCCCACATCCTCCCTCACCCCCGGCCCACGACAGAGCGGGGTAGGGTATGCTGGCCCCGTTCTCTGGCTTCAGAGGTGGGCAGGGAGCCCGGGCCTGGCTATTCCAAGTACTCCATCCCCCTCGGCCATGCCAGTAGCTCATGCATGGGCTTGAGAGTAAATCCTGCCAAGAGAAAGAAACTCGTGTCACGCCAAAAGCATGACATAAGCCAACTGCTACCGAGGGCCACCATGCTTGAGAGGGCCCAACTGAGAGAGAACTAGACCAACAGCAAAGAAGCTGTGAAGTGAGTGATTGTGTGTGTGTGTGTGTGTGTGTGTGTGTGTGTGTGTGTAAGAGAGAGAGATAGCCAGTGGCATTATTTGAACCCCTGGAGCCAGCTATACCTGACACTATGGTTATGCAAACTGATAGATTTATCCGGGGTTAAGCCACCAGGGTTTAATGGCTGTCGCTTGCACTCAAAGGGTTTTGATTCATCCAGATTCCCCAGGTGCATTAAAGAAACCCAAACAGGTTATCTCTGGCTGATGCTTCTTAGGAGAGAAGCAGAGAAGCCATCAGCCAGACAGAACGTTTCCCAGAGTATTTCTCAGGCTGACTCCAGGGGGCACCCTGCAGGCTAGGCCATTAGGGAAGTTTCTCCACATCACCGTCTGGCCTCCTTTTGTCAAAGAGATGCAGTTGGATGGATGCCCAGGCCATGCGCCAGGGCTGAAGAGTGTTTGGGGCCCAGCATCCCACGGGAGCAGTGCCTGTCCCCTTTGATACACTCCCCTAGAGCACTAGGCGGTGACAAAAAATTCTGGTCCCATCCTGCTTTTGGCACCGGGGACTTTCGTGAATAGTTTATCACCACACTAAGTTGTGATCTGTCTGTTGTTTGTTTAATATAATGAGATTATGAGAAATTACTATGATTCTTTTAGGAAAATGGATTTCACTATTATTTTTCAAATTTAAGAACTAGTAGCCAAAAAGTCATTTTAGGCCATGCTTAGCCTTGGCTAGGACAGCAGGTTAACCTAATGCGTCCATTTACTAACACTGCCCAGTTCTGCAAATTGGGTTTCTTGACCTCATGGCCCCATTATGGGCAATGCAGCCTTTTATTATTATTATTATTATTACTGTGGCAAAATATACGCAACATAAAATTTACCATTTTAACCATTTTTAGTGTGCAGTTCAGTGGCACGAAGAACCTTCACATTGCTGTGCAACCATCCCTCTTCCATCTCTAGAACTTTTCTCATCTTCCAAACTGAAACTCCTTGTCCATTAAACACGAGCACCCCTCCCCCTCCAATCCCCAGTCCTGGGCAGCCAGTGTCTGACTCTCAGCCTCTCTGAACCTGACCCTTCTAGGTGCCTCACATGAAGGGAACCACGTGGTATTCGTCCTTTCATGACTGGTTTATTTCACTGGGCATACCTTCAAGGTTCAACTGTGCAACATAGCTTTGGGAGATACCTCATGGGCAAACCCCCTCACTGTGGTGCTTCCCTGTGAGGGACGTTCTTACGGTTCTTCATGGAGGTGGTCCGCTCACCTGCTTTATTTCACACTTAGGAAAGGTCAAGTTCAGAGAAGGAAATCTGTTTTTCTAAGTATATGCCCAGCACCCTATAATGCCAGCAAACTTGAATCAATTCTCCTGGGATTGAGCTGCTGGCTCCTCGAATATCTGGTAAGCCTTCCCATTAAAATCCTTTTCTGAGGAAGGAGGATGGCTCCACCCAGAAAACCCCTCAGCACAGAGAGAGGTGGTCCGGGGACCCAAAGAAGAACTTGACTACCCATTCATTTGCTTCCCTCTCCTTCCATTTCCAACCAACCTCATAAAGTTATAGGATGGTGATTTTTAAAGGAGGTATGGTTGGGTTGAGTATATGATGTCTTGCCCCAATCTCAGAAAAGAAATACCTTACCCAAGTGAATTTATGTGGCCTTAAAAAAAAACTGAGTTTCTATTCCTAAGACACCCAGCCATGGACACGCTCACTCATAAACTCCGTCAGAAGACACTGGATCCTGCTTCTGAAACTCCCAGAGCACCCGTTCTGAGCCATCATTAGTCCCTGCTCCGGTCATTCCTGGGTTCTCTGTGAGTTTTTGGTGTTTCTTAGGTTTTATTTTTATTTATTTGAGAAAGAGAGAGAACATGCAAGTGGCGGGAGCAGCAGAGGGACTCTCAAGCACACCCCACGCTAAATGTGGTCCCCACACAGGGCTCAATCTCATGACCCTGAGATCGTGACCTGCGCCAAAATCATGAATCAGATGCTTAACCAATGAGCCCCCCAGGAGCCACCTGTGTGAATTATGATTGCAGCCTGGATTCCGCTCCTTGGCCCAGACCTCCAGGACTTTAAGGGATACTCCACTACCCTACCTTGGCATCCCTGGACAGTTTTGTGAGACGCACCCTCTGGCCCCGTGCACTGCCCCCATTCACCTTTGGATCCCAGCTGCTTCCAGTCTCTGTCCTAAAATTCATCAGGCCAGAGAAGGGGCACGGGCATTACCCCAGAAAGCCAGTTCACCCACCTGGCCAATCCCCGCCCATGGGGTGGGGGGACAACAGGAAAACCCGGCACAAACATTCTATGGATGTTCCCATTCCTTTCTCCTGAAACCTCTCCCTGGTGTACAAGGCCAGGGAGATCCCCGCACCCTCCCTGCTGTCCCCACAGGAGCACCCTTGGCTTAGCCAGGAAGCCAAGGCCAAGCTGGGATAGCATGCCCGCACTGATCTATTGGAAAATAAATACAATACTGGACATTCTCGTTTAACTTACGTGAAGTCCCCTGGGCCTCACCGGAGAGGGTATGTTTGATAGAACTAGAGACTCTGTGGGGCGTTTGATACTCCCCTGACTGAACCAATAGGTAAGTTTTGTCCTGTGGACTTGGAGAATGGAAGTCTGGATTAGAATGCATGAAGCACCTTGTGGTTTCATGATCCGATAGACAGACATGTCCCACCTGAAAAAGGATAGGTATATAAACAAATAAATCTTTAAAGAAAAAAGTGGTTGATATGTTGTCTGACACAGAGAAGATGTCAAGGGTTACTTTTCTTCTTCCCTTCCTTCCCTCTCCCTCCCTTTCCCTTCCTTCCTCCTTCCCCTCTATTCCTCAGACAAGAATTCATTGAGGGCTTAAACTCCACAGCATGTTCCCTCTCACTGGTCTCACCACCACCCCCCTATCACCCCAGGAAAAGACAGTCTGGCTGGTCCAGACATAAAGCAGAAACTGGGCCACATGCACTGGGTCGTCGTGACTTTTTAAGGTTGTGTGTCCACACTCAGCTCCTCTTCCCTCCATCTCTGCAGAGGACCCTCTTGGGACATGGCCAACCCTCTCGTCAACGTCTTCCTCTATTCAGTTCAAGGAGTACACTCCCAAGATTTGCATTCTTGCTTTCAGGTATTCTTTACCCCAGAATCCACCATTAATTGTTAATAACCTCGCTGCTTTGCTCCCTTCAGTTCTTTACTCCCATTCAATATTTTGAAATCCTGCAAAAGGATGGTGATCGAGTCAAGGCATGAGTGTTTCTGGATCTCTGGCAGATAGACTCTCAAACTTCAAGCTCATCTGTGCCACCTACCACCAATGGGACAACCTCAGCCCAGCTATGATGCTTGGGGAAACTCCTTTAGCCTTGACCTTTCTTCAAGCCCCAGCAGACCTGTCTACCTTCCCCAACCAAACTCCAATAGCCAGGACACCCCTGAATTCCCCAAGACAGCCCCATTCAATCCCTGGAGTAGGATCTGAGGGAGATGTGGAGGAGGCTGCAACATGCCATGCATGAGACCTCCAGGAGCTCACCCAGAAATATTCACTAGGAGGAAAAGGCACCTAACAGGCTAAAAGGTATATAACAATAACAACAACAATAATAATAATTAAAGAAAGATTCTTGCTAAAGGGATGAGGGGCCTCAGCCTCCAGCCCAGACCCACAGTCCAGTTTTCTCACCATCTGTTTTAGGTAGGTCAGATTTTGTGGCTAAAAAAATTGGTGCTGTCCGCATAAATATAGTTCATATCGCATTGCACATATTTATAAATATAAGTGCTGTAGCACCACTACATTGCCTGCGAAGAATGCAAGCAGGTTGTGATTAGAGGTGAGCCCGTTGCTGATTGTGGGTTAATTAGCTCTGCTAATAAACTGCCTGTAGCTTTACTTAAGAAAAATAACATATTTCATCTTAGGTAGAACAATTACGGTGAGCGTAACATAGATATTTCTGCCTAATGAGCATTTGAAATGCTTTTGTTGGAAAATACAAATACACATACACACACCACTCTTTTCTTCAAAAAAAAGAAAGAAAGTAAGAAAAGAAACAAAATCCACCCTCACATTCATCAGTTGGATCGTGGTGAAGATGAAATTCAAAAAGGTTGGAGTGGTTTCCCAGTTCCATGACTGATCATCAGCTGAGGGCCACTGGCCACAGAGCAAGTCCTGATGCAATCAGAGTTGGATCACAGTGGGGAGCTGGGATGGCTGTGGGATGAAGAGCAAAATGAGTTGCGGACACCAAAGCGAAGAAGAAACGCTGTAATTAGCAGTGGGAGGGACACTCGCAGTGGGCACCCCTAGGACTCTGGGAAGGTGCCAGGGCAGAAAGAGAGCCAATGAAGGAGCAGCAGCAGCAACAATAGACTGCAAGGGTGTGATGGCTCAAGGAGAAGGACAGAGATATGACTCCAGACCTAACATCAGGGGACAATTGGATCCTAGGTCTGCACAAACCTCTCGTCAACAAGGGCCCAGAAACTTGAGGAGAGAAGAGCCCTTAAAACTCATGTGATGCTGGGATGATAGGTACCTGACACAGGGACTACCTTCCTTTTCTTCTAGCACCTTTGTAGACATGGCTAATGGGGCATAGGACTCTTTCCTGCTAGCCCATCACAGCTACTTGGAATGGACTAGAACTCATCATCCCTGATCTTCACCATCCTTGATCTACTCTTCCTCTTTACAGCAAGGTAAAAAAATTGAGATCCAAGATAAATCTGTGTTGTGTGAAGTATTTTAAGTGACCTTCACAAAGGTCTCTCCACTCTTTCTACTACAAACCATGTCCAGGAGACTTCTAGAGATGTGAGTCCTCAGTTTGGCCAAGGCTACCCTCAAGTGAGTCACAATAAAACTTCCAGAAATTTATTGCTTGCAGTTCTGGAGACCAGAAGTCCAAGATTGAGGTGTTGGCAAGTTTGGTGTCCACTGAGTCCTCTCTCCTTGACTCATGGAAGACTATCTTCTCACTGTGCCTTCACATGACCTTTCCTCAGTGTGTACACATCCCCAGTGTCTCCTCCTCTTAAAAGAATACCAGTCCTATTGGATGAGGGCTCTGGCCTTATGATCTCATTAACCTAACGACACCTTTAAAGGCCTTGTCTCCAAATACCATCATATTGGGGGGTAGCGCTTTCACATTGGAACCTGGGAAGACACAGTTCAGTCTACGACAGAAGGTCATCAAACCACAGCCCTTAGCGCTAACAGGATCTCAGAGGCTATCAGTTCTACCCCCTGCCCAGTGCTGACTGCCTTTCTAGAATATGAGGGTGCTCTCCCAGGCTCTACCCCACCATAGGCAGGAACTCTGCATCCACACAAACCCAGGCGCACAGAGAAAGGGATCGCAATCCTACCAAATGATGGTTACAGAACTACGGTGGTAGGCCAAATAATGGCCCTGAAAGACATCCATGTCCTGATTCCCAGAACCTATAAAGTTGTGAGCAATGGGGAACTAAGATTGCAGATGGAATGAAGGTGACTAATTGGCTAACCCTAAAATAGGGAGGCAATCCTAGATTATCTGAGTGGGCCCAGTGCAATCCCAGGGGTCTGTAAGTACGGGAGAGGAAGGCAGAAGAAGAGAGTCGGGGGAGACCTGACAATGAAGAAAGGCACAGAGGTGTAATGTTGCTGGCTTTGAAATGGGGAAGGGGCCACAAGCCAAGGAAGGCAACAGTCTCTAGAAGCTGGAGAAGGCAAGGAAACATCTTTACCCTGAGAGCTTCCAGAAGGCAATGGGCCCTGCTGATGCCTTGATCAGCCCAATGACATCCAACCTGGATTTCTAACCCATGGCACTCTAAGATAGTACATCGGGGTTGTTACACAGCACCAAGTTTATAGTAATTTGATACAGCAGCCACAGGAAACTAACACAAGAAACTGATGACGCTCTCCCAAATGCAGACAAGGGGGGACAACCGCACTGGAAGGAAAGCTAACAAGAGGAGCAAAACAGGAGACCTGGCAGGGCCCCCACATTTTGGGAAAGACTGTGGGGTCTGACCTGCCGTGGGGCCTCTGTCCTCGTGGGATAGTACAGGCATACATGAATGTTCCCTCAACAGCACCATCAAGCTCCCAGGACCAGAGCTCCCAGCTTTTCAAAAGGGCGACAAGATTGATTCTGTCAATCTTTGACATTTGAAAGGAAAGGGGACCCAGAATTCCATGTGCCCATATTGCAGTCAGCATCTACGAAAGTCCCTCTTGTACAGCGCTTTCTGATACAATGCATTTCTTTTCTTTGTTTATTTATTTATTTATTTATCCGTTTGGGGGGGGAGAGAGAGAGAGAGAGAGAGTGAGCATGAGTGGAGGAAGGGGCAGAAGAAGAGGGAGAGAGAATCCTTCAAGCAGACTCCCTGCTGAGCGCGGAGCCTGGTGCAGGACTTGATCCCAGGACCCTGAGATCACAATGGGAGGCGAAACCAAGAGCCCGCTGAGCCACCCAGGTGCTCCTGATACAACGTATTTCTTAAGGACAGTTCAACCCTTTGAATGGTGCCTTTCCTGAAACGCCATTCATCTTCTGTCTGAATTGCTCCCTTCATCGCCCCCAGGGCCTTGGCAGACAAGTCTGTGAGCTATGAAGACCTCGACCCTGCTGTGGCAGAAAGGCTCCCTTGGAGGGATGGGGGAGAGCCAAAGGGGGAAGGTAGGGAGGGGCCTACCTGTGGTTTCTACCAGCCCAGGGAGCTGCGCTAGAGGCAGACTTTCCGATCTTGGAGAGCCTGGCACATAAGTACGACCAATTTTCCCTTCTCTCCCGGAGCCCAGAACCCAGGGACATGTGCGAGGCACGTCTGGGCTCTGGTGTAAAAATAAACCCGGGGCTGTCAAGCCCCAGCATATTAATGACAATTAATGATTCCCTCTAATCCTCCCTAGCTCTCCGTGGGCATCTGTGACATGCTTTGGGCTGGACACCCCTCCCCACTCCCTCTACCCCCCGCAGATTCCATCCATATGCTGAGCTGCTCAGGAATGCAGGTCTGGGAGGGAAATCTAATGGTAAGAGATGCCCAGGACAAAACGTCTGCCCAAGGGTAACTGGAGAGGGGCAGCCCAGCAGCCGAGGGGTCCCTTGCATCAGGTGCTTTTTCCTGGGACTTGTGTGGCGCCAGCAGCTAGCATCTCCCTGTGAGAACCCTGGGCCAAGAAAATTGCAGCCTCCAACATGGGCTCCTGGGGGCAGGTTTTGGTGCCCCTGCCTCTCAGCTCAGACCCCACTCAAAGAGCAGCCCCTTTCACCCCTGTGGACCAGCCCCCCCCCTCCCACTCAGGACACCTGACCCTAAGAGGCGAATGGCAGCTGCTCCCAGCCCCAGAAAGCCTCTAGCCTCCTAAGCTCTCCTCTGAGCTAGGAGTATCTCAGACGCAGTGAGCCCCTCTTCTGTGCCCCTGCAGCCCCCAGCATGCCCCACGGAAGCACTCCTCGTGGTATGCGTCTGGTCACCCTGTTTCCTGGCCTTGCTTGTCACTTGGCTGGAGGGGTGAGGCAGGGACCACAGCTCTCTCTTCTCCGTTGGGTCCCAGTCGCCTGGCATGATGCCAGGTGTATCACAGGTGCATAATAAATGTTGGCTGTCTGCCTGGCCAATGGGCCACATACGGGAAGTGCTTAGAACCCCACCTCACAGGCACTAAGCGCCCCGTGAGTATTGGCTCCCATTCTCGAACAACAACCACTTCATTCAATATTCCCATCTCCCTGTGCCCTGCGTGCCATGATAGATCCCGTGATTTAGAGGAAGAAAATCAAATTCCTCGGCTGAAATAAGGTGTTCCAAGTCCCACAGCTCATGGACTGCCAGAGCCAAGAGTCAAACCCAGGTTGGATCTGCCCCATTCCATCGAGGTCACTCAGCGCAGAGGGGTTCCCAGCATCACCAACAGGAGCAGGCTGGGGTCCAGGTAAAATGCCCGCTGGGAATAAGAATTCACATGCCTCTGACTGGTCTGTCCTTGAGAAACGGGTGCAGAAGCCTGAAGATGGCCCATCAGGAGGCACTTAGAATGTTTGTGAAAACCTGCCCTGAGGTCTGGGCTCAGCACCGTGGGGTTAGAGGCTGGGAGGGTGTTGCTGACGCTGGAGGGGAAATTATTTGCATTGCTCACCGTGGGGCCAAGATTTTTCTGCAAATCCAGCAATAGGTACCTGGGTGGCTCCAGCCCAACCCCCGCATTTGTAACCCACTCACAGCAGGAGAAGGAGAGGAACCGCTGGAGACTCTCTCAGCTTCTCCTTGTGCTATAATGAGCAGGAGATAAACTTTGCCTACATAACACGCTGCCTTTTCTTGCCAGTTCCATTTGGGATTAAAACCACAATGAAAAAAAAAAAAAAAGAAAAGAAAAGAAAAGCGGAATCAAAAAAAGCCCCCAAAACCAAGTACCTTGAAGACTTTTCCCCCTTTGAAATCTCTCTAATTGGGCACTTAACTAGGGCGGGAATGTGGGCTTCTAGAGCCATTACAGAAACACACACAATGAGGAAATTGTTGCCTTCTAAGTCCTATATGGAAGGCCTATTATTCCTGCCGAAGCTGCATTGGGTTTCCACACTGAAAGTCTTTTGGTGGCGAAGGAAATCGCTCTCCCCAAGTCCCCAGCTGGCCTCGGTAAAAAAGAAGCAGGTTGCTGTCATAGACTCAATTTTCACCACCAGATTCCTCCTTTTAAAAGCATAACCTCCTGCATGTGCAGCCCCATAACATGATGCAAAACACCCAATTCTGTAATGCTTATGCTTCAGTTCCGGGCACCAAGGCCAGGAGGGTTTAACCTCACTCTGCGCTTTCCTCCAGCTTCCAGGCAGCGCCTTTGTTTTCAGGCCAAGCCCTCCATATGCCCACCTGCCTCCTCTCCTCCGTGGGCCTGGGGGTGGCTCCCGCGGGGCCCCAAGTGGAGAAGCACTGATTCCCCCCACCCCGAGACACAGAATCCTGGGGCTTCCAACCCAGGGGCAACCTCTCTTTCAGATGGAGGTTGCTGTCTTCGGAAAAATCACCAGGATCCACCTCATCCCCAGGCAAACAGCACATTCCTTCAGGTTTTCTCATAGAAACAGGATGGTGATGTGTGACAAGCCATCGCTCCCTTGACCCCGCATAACCAAGAGCCAGGCGTGTCCGGGCAAGCACAGCCTGGACTCAGTCTGTTGAGCTGTTAAACCAAATCCTGCCTTGGGGTCTTTGACGACAAACCCCTCTCCGCACTTTCCCTGCACACAGCACGCACAGTTCTCTCCATCGTCAGTGCCAGCACGTTGGTCCAGGCTGCCCAGGCCTCTCCCCCGACCATCTGCAGTGGCCACCTATCACACTCACACCATTTGTCTCTCCCCTGACCCACCCTGACCCACGTTTCAGAGGTTGGTTATGTTTGTGCCTTGCTCAAAACCCTCAGTGGCCCTCCATTGCCCCCGGAATAAAGGTGATGTCTTATCCTGGCATTCAAGGCCTTTCTTCACCTGGCTGTGGCAAATTGCTACAGTGTATCTTTCACAGCACCCACACACCCCCTAGCTAACTGCTCTCTGCCTCCTCTACCCCACCCCCACGCCCCCACGGCCCTATCCCTTGTGCACACACCCACGCTCCTTCCCAGGAGCTTGATCATTCTATGTCCTCTGCCTAGACTGTCCTCCCCTCCATCTCCACCTGTCATACCCCACCTCACCTTCAATGCCCAGCTCAGGTGTCACCTCCTCCACAAATCTGCCCACATCTAGCACACCACCTAGCAAAAGCAGGGCATTTCCACGTGGCCATCCTGATGCAGTCTTTGAAACACAACGGATTCAGCTCAGCAACGTTGGAGTTCAAAATCCCTGAGCCCCAGCGGCGAGAGTGACTCCCATCCCATCTCTGATCCTCACCCGAAGGGTGAGGGTAGACCAGGGGTGAGGTGGACATGTCTGGTTTATACATTTCTTAGGAAAAAGCTGGGAGGATATTTGGTTTTTCAGTGCATTGAAATGTTTCTCTGTCAAAATGAGCACAGGGAAACCCCCTGCTCTTTGACTGCTTCTGCAGTAGGTCTCCCACATGCCTGTTGAATAAGTGATTGAATAAATGAATGAAGGACTCTCCCGCAGCACGTGTAGCTCCTCCCCTTCCTTGGCTCACATGGAGACAAATAAGCAGCCTGACTCCCTACGGCATCTCCCACTGTGCTTCTCTCCACTGCCAGGACCACTGAGTGCCTCTTGCCCTCTCAGCCCCTCTCCGACCTTGAACCTCAGCCACAGGCCTTGAACTCTGCCTCTAGCAGCTTAAACCTCTGATGCCCTCTGTCCATGTCACTGCCCAATGCCTACTCCCAGAATGTTCATCACCAGGTACTGTCACTCTCTTCTGACAAATTTCTAGTGGCAGACACTAGCTGGATTGTCCCCAAACCCATCCCCTCTTCCTCCTGGCACATACCTGGACCTCATTTACTACATGAGTGTAGTGCAGCCAGATGACCTCATTCTGACCAACGGAAAGCGGGAGAAAGTGATGAACTCTACACTTCACCTCGAGGCCCAGTCCATAAAACTTCTTGTTGAGTCTCTCCCCCTCCCTCCTCCCTCTCTCTCTCTTCCTCTCTCTCTCAGTGGATCACTGCAAACAAGGATGAGGCTCTTGACTGCACTGCCCAACATGGTAGTGGCTAGCCACCTTGCCACGGTGCAGACATAGAAATGCCTATCATTGCAGAAAGCTCTAGGTCAGCACTGCTCTATGGAGCCATGTTGAGTGAAGTCTGGCCTGAGCAACAGCCCAGGGCAGAGGCATCTCCTCCTCCCCAACTGACCTTTATAAGAAAGATGTCAACAAGAAATGACCTTTGATTGGGTTAAACTGCTAAGATTTTGAGATTATTTGTGACAAGTCAGTATACCCCCCCCCTCCAGCACTCAGTGGTCCAAATACTCTTGACACAGCGCCCAGCCTCCCTGCTCATCATCTGTGCCTCCCTCGCTACCCCCAGAGGTTGGCACCAGTGGTAAGGTCTGGCCTCGCTTCTTGGCCCTTCCTCACTCCTGCCTAGGTCTGTGGCTCTTTGCATCCCTCCCCCAAGCTCTGCATTTCCCAAACTCTTTACCCATTTCTGCCAAATCCATACACTGCCTCTATTATCATGTACTTAATATCTTTCCTAAAATGGGCTCCTTTTTTATTTAAATACATATATTGAATAAGGACGTTTATTTAACTTCTTAAATAGAATACTAGTATTGCTTTGCTCTATTAGTCAGGGTTTTCTATAGAAACAGAACCAATAGTGTGTGTGTGTGTAGAGAGAGAGAGAGAGAGAGATTTATTAAAAGAAATTGGCTCAAGAAATTATGAAGGCTGACAAGTCCCAGGATCTGCAGTTGGCAAGCTGGAGACCCAGGAGAGCTAATGTTTCAGTTCTTGTCCGAAGGCCGGAAAATACCAGTGTCCTAGCCCAAGGCAAGAGGAAACTCCCTCTTCCTTGAGGGAGGGTAAGTGACAGAAGCTGGCTGGGTTCTATTTCAGGCCTTCCACTGATTGGAAGGGCCCACCCATGCTGGGGAGGGCAATCTGCTTTACTCGATCTACTGACTCGAATGCCAATCTCATCCAGAAGCACCTCAAAGACACACCTAGAATGACGCTGGACCAAATGTCTGGGTCCCCGTGGCCCAGTCAAGTTGACATGTCATATGAACCATCCTCACACTTGCCATAAATAGCAAACAAATACAGTGAAAGTCGAGCAGTATGATTTAAGGCCAGCTAGAATCTATAGACTGTCTTGAGCTCTGGCCTGAGACTTGCTATTTTTTCTCTGTTTAAAAGGGAGATTAGCAAGTATTGGGGAGGTGTTAGAAGTGAGCTGATACCACACTGAGACTTTTACCTGAAAATAATCATAAGGATTGTAAAAGGATCCAAAAGGGAACACCTTTCCCACTGTGTGATTCAGCGCTTGAATGTACATCCATATCCCAACTCAATTTATCCCCAGTGCCCGCCAGTGGGACCCATACCCACTGAGGACCTGCTCCCCTTGACTACAGGTCTCTGAAGGCCAAGACCACATCCTAATGACAGTCACATCCCCATGGTGCCTCACACATAGGAACCACTTAATAAGTAAGTGAGTGAAGGCATAGCCGGGAACGTTCTCTGACCTAGTTGGCGGTTTCTGTCAGAAGCAGAACATCATGACAAAGGAAATGGGACTAGAATGTTAAACCACACTAAAGGTTCCATCTACCACATAGCTCCTGTGGCACTTTGGGGGCAGGGCTGTGTCTGAAGGAATTAAAACATTTGGTAGCCCCAGGGCCAGATTAAGACATTCTGAGGCTCTAAAGTCTGGGCCACGTCATCCAAAACACCAGAATGTATTTTCACAGAAAGAACACTGAACATTTATATCTAAACACAGATCAAGGCTGCGGATACACAAACACACAGTGTATTACGAGAGAAGAGAGGGAGAGAGAGAGGAGCGGGAGGAGAGAAGGCAAAGAAGAAATGCGGTGTGGGGGAAAGAAATCCGATGTCTGTTCACGGCTCTTCCCAGCATGAAACTCTTCCGTGATTTTTTTTCCCTTTGTAATAGGGACAAGTCCAAGCTCCTTTGTAGATAACACAAAGCTTTGGATCATTTATATCTAAACCTAGCCCCCTAAGACCACCCAGTGTCTGCAGACCCCCACAGGAGGCACTGAGAAGAGTCATTCCCAGGCACGCTCACGGACTACCCAGGGGCACCTTCAGCTGACAAAGCCTTAATTTCACCCAGGACTCCCAGGGCTGGGGGGATTCTCAAAGATAGATACAGAGATCTGGGAACTATTTTCAAATTTCCAAAAAAAAAAAAAAAAACCCTAATGTATATCATATATTTTCCTGCAACAAGACCTCCTAAATGACCTGCAGTCCCATAGCAGGGTCCTGGACTGACTTCTAATGCTACATTTCATCTTCCTGCCTGTCTCCCCAGAAGAGTATGAGCTCCTCACAACGGGGCACCATGTATTTGCCTGATTTTGCTTTTTAAAAAAAAAGATACCCTCGATGCCTGCTACATAATCATCCCTAAAGGCTGCCTGATGAATTAGTGAGTGAATGAGTGAATGAAATACATAAATGTGATGTTGCAATGTTTTAATTGAATAGTTTGTTCTATCAAACATGAAGGCAAATCTACTAGTAGTAAATATAGATTATTTGGAAGGGAAAAACCACTCAAAACAAATAAAAAAAATAATGAAAGAGGTGCTAGGCAACGAAGAGGTTGGTAGCCTCTGACAGTACATACATGTACACACACACACACACACACACACACACACACTGGTCCCCACACACTAAGCCTCAGAAACCCACACCGCCCCAAGGAAGCAATGCCCTAGAGACACAGACTGCTTCCAAGGCACTATTTCTCAAAAGGAGGTCTGGAGACTCCCAGTATTAGAATTGATGGGAAGTCCATTAAAATACAGATTCTTAGGTCCTACCCAAGACCAGAGAGTCCAAACATCTGAGACCAGGACCCAGACTCTATATTCTAAGCTCTTTTGGGTCAGTCTTTTTTTTTTTTTTTCTTTTGGGTCAGTCTTAAGAACAATAAAGTTTGATGGGCACCTGGGTGGCTCAGTGGGTTAAACCTCTGCCTTTGGCTCAGGTCATGATCTCAGGGTCCTGGGATCGAGCCCCGCATCAGGCTCTCTGCTCAGCACAGAGCCTGCTTCCCCCTCTCTCTCTGCCTGCCTCTCTGCCTACTTGTGATCTCTCTCTGTGTGTCAAATAAATAAATCTTAAAAAGAAAAGAAAGAACAATCAAGTTTGAGAACCATTGCCCTAAGAGCTGGTGGGCAAGTCCCATTCTGGCCACATGCCACCCAGAGCCGGGGATGGGTTCAGAGCAATCTCATCCCTGTCCTCCAGCTGTGAGTGCTCATCCCCTCACATGGGACCCATAAACATTGTATTGGAGAGAAGATGTAGTGAGGACCAGGCATAAATCACATGCCTCTACCCCTCTCCCCACCCCCCTGCCTTCCCCTAAGGAAAACCCCGGCCCCAGGGACTGCTCACAGGGTATTTCAATAAACTCCAACTGGCCCTTTATCAGATGGTCCAGTCAATTAGAACTTCATCAGGAATCAATTTGTGAGGCCCAGCTGAGATGTAACTAGAGATCAGGGCAATGGCAACTGATTATCCCACTAATGGAATATTCCATTGATTAATTGAGTATTTAAATCTCTCAGACTGTGGCCATGCTTGCTGTCATTGTTGCTGGATGAAAGGGCGATGGAGAGCATCTTGGTCAAAGAAGAAACGGATGGTTCGTTCTTCATTTATCAGCTCTCAGCAAAATAACAAGTCTGCCCTGGGTTCTTAGCACGCAGGAGCACCGCAATGTCTTCAGCACAACGCGGGAATCTCCGAACTTGAACCACGCAAGGGAAGACGGGTTTAAATGCTCCATCTTCCTGCAACGTTGCATGCCAAGTGTCTCAGAGAAACGTCCATACCAGTGCTTCTCACACTTCCCAACCACCTGGAGACTCGTTAAATCGCCCAGAGTCTAATCAGCAGGTCTAGGGTAAAGCCTGAGAATCTGTATTCCTAGCAGGATCCCCAGGGAAGCTGGAACCACACTCTGAGTAATATACTTACAGTTTATAAACACACATTTTAGCAAGCAGTGGGGGGCGGGGGGAGAGGGCGCAAACATCATCTAATATCTACCCAAGTTGTGCTAGACGCTAAGATTTAGAATGCACATTTTCAATGCCAAGGCACTATTCACAACAATCATAAAACTCATACACATCGCATCAATGAAACGGTGGATGCATGCCATACATTTTACGAGGACCCTTGATTACAAGGTTCCGTCTGGGGCTTACGGCCTGACTCCGGTTCCCAGCTGTGGACCTCTGCATAGCAACTCAGCTTCTCCAGGCCTGGGTTTCCCTGTACCGACGCAGCCCATTCCCGCATGGTGGAAGAAAGCGCACAGAGCACTTAACATGCCGCTGGCACATGGGAAAGGCGCAGGAGACGGAAGCTATTGCGTTTATTACCCTGATATGCAGTACCTAAAAAGGTCTCGGAAGTCAGGTTCCCTGGGGGGAAAGGAGGAATGGGATTGCTGTTTGCCGAGAGGCAGATGCTCCAGGGATGGGAAGCGCCAGGGAAAGCCCCTTGCTCCCTACGTCTTCTCCACGTGACTGTGAAGTTTAAGGTGCGCCAACCTTCCAAGGGGTGGGATTAAATGTCCCCAAGCAGCCAGGAGACTGGGAGGGAAAAGGGAAGAAGAAAGGCCATGGGCACTTATTGAGGCCCTACTACGTTCATAAGTGATTTCGTTTCACCTTTACTGAGGCCTGGAGGCACTGATGTAATTACGCCCATTTTTCAGATGGAGAAACTGAGGCTCAGAGAAGGAAAGAGGTTAGCTAGACAACGAGGTGGGCTGGAATGGTGACCCAGGTGTGCTCTGTTCTGAGGTCTGTGCACAGTCCTCACACCACGCCACGTCCCCGTTCTGGGGGTCTGTGCGGGTCTCGGTGTGATCTGTGGGTGGTGCTATGCTGCCGCAAGATACATGGTGGTGTGTGCACAGGCCACACAGGCAAACGTGGGTCATCTGTATGCCAAGCACACCGGCGTAAGTTATTCTAGTCACTCGGTGTTTAGCCTATCCCCCTGAGCACTTCCTAACACCACTCTTTCCCTGACAAATATGGATTGCTTCATTGGTCCTTAAATTTTCATTTGAGTGACCTACAAAGCACAAAGAATGACAGCAGTTCTTGAGTTATTGTAGTCTGTAAACCACTTCAGCAGGGGAAAAGAGCCCATCAGCTACCTATGTATAGCCCCTGCAAACGCCAGTCCTCACCAGAATGAAGGGCAAGCCTGGTGTCACTCTCGATGGACCCCAATGCGAGATGGCTGATTTTCAGAAAACAGCAGAGGTGAAATATTCACCCGCATGATACCAAATCAGACCCACAGCTGTCTTGTAAAAATTAAACCCGAAAGAGATGCACCCATCAAAACTTGAGGCCCTCTCATGCCTATGTCTGAGATCCCCCGAACGCTGAGATCTTCTTTCTCCCAGGAACTTGAGCCCAAGTGGGGGAAGGCTATGGAATCTCTGAGAGAATAAGATCAATCTGGCTGTCCTCAACCCTAAATTTCATCAACACACTTCCCATGTCTAATTTTTTTTCAAGATTTACTTATTTATTTTAAAGAGAGAGAAAGGGAGAGCACGCTTGGTAGGGGAAGGGGCAGAGGGAGAGGGAGAGAATCCTGAAGCAGATTCCCCCCTGAGCATGGAGCCCCCCTTTGGGGCTCAATCCCAGGACCCCAAGATCACGACCTAAGCTGAAATCAAGAGTTGGAAACTCAACCAATTGAACCCCCAGGTATCCCCTCCCCCATGTCTTTATTTCAGCTATTATGGTCACCCATGAAATAGATCCACATGTTACTTAGTGTCACAGGGGGCATGCAACTGGGCATCCAGAATGTTGACTGTTCCACTAACTAGCTGCTAACAGTAGATCTATCCCTGTTTGGGCCTCAACGTCCTCAGGTCTAATGTTCTGTGATTCCAAAAGATGTTCTTCATTTGGCAGATGAGATATTAAGGGTCCCGTCCTTTCAGTGAAGGCTCTTGCTCTTGCTCTAGACAAAGACGTTTCCTCAAAGGGTAATTTGAGCCTGCGCAAAGTATGACATAGACAACTTTTTCATAGCCAGCCTGATGGAAAGCAGGGACAGCATAAAAAATTCAAAAAGCAAAGACCAGAATTGAGCCAATGGTCTCAGACCACACCCCAGCTCAGCCTTTCCAGACTTCCACCCTGCCCTATGTGGGTGCTGAGCCCTGCCAACTGCAGGCTCATCCTGGCCAGTCCCTGAGCCAAGAAGAGCCGGCTTATTCCAATTTCCACTCACTCACGTGAGAAGGACTTTTGGAGGTGGTCTATGAGTTGAATGCCAGGCATGGGGTCACGGTAGCTCCCTGGACAATGTCAAGAGGGTGACCTTGTGCCCTGCTGCCTAGTCCCTGAACCCACTCCAGTTCTCATCCATTCTGGAACACTGAAAAGAAATTTTAAAAATATATAAAAATTTAAAAAAAAAAAGAACACAGTCCAGCCTGAACCCCTGAGCTGCTTCGCACCAAACCCTGACTCAACCACGAGAAGGTGACAGAAGGGCTAGATGCCTAACCCAGTGTCCCTTCCCCATACCCCACAGCTCCACATGCTCAGGGCAGTGGATAGCAAGGCGAATGTACATCAGTTACTATCCTTTGGGCTGCATGTAATGGAAAACCCAACAAAGGTTAATCAAGAAGAGCATATAATTACCTAACCTAACAAGTCACGGAAGCATGGAAGTTCAAAGGTCTACCTAGGGATCCCACAATGTCTTCAAAGAACAAGGGTCTTTCTTGCCTTCTCCTCTTCCATCATTATTGATCTTCTTTCTATTTTTTAAAGATATATTTATTTATTTTAGAGAGAGAGAGAGAGCATATGCACATGCAAGTCGGGGGAGGGGCAGAGGGAGAGATTCTGCAAGCAGACTCCCCACTGAGCACAGAGGTCTACACAGGGCTTGATCCCAGACCCACAAGATCATGATCTGAGTTGAAACCAAGAGTCAGAACCTCAACCAACTGAGCCACCCAGTCTCTCCTATTGATTTTCTTTCTTTTTTTAAGATTTTATTTATTTGAGAGTCGGAGAGCATGGACAGGGAGAGGGAAAAGCAGATTCCCCAATTAGTGTGGAGCCTGATGTAGGGCCTACCCCAGGACTCTGAAATCATGACCTGAGTCGAAGTCAGACACTTAACCAACTCAGCCACCCAGGGGGCCCTCGATTTTCTTTAGCCTCATCTCCCGGTCCCAAAGTGGCTTCTATGGTTCCAGGCATCATATCCTCACACAACCATATTCATAATAAGAAGAGCGAACGTATTCCCTTCATGTGCCTCTTTTTATCAAGGAGGAAAACAGTTCTCAGAAACCTCCCTGCACAATTCTTCTTGGGTCCAATTGGCTTAGTGAGTCTATGACATTAACATATATAGTGGAAAACTAGCTCTACCATCAGGAAAGAATTTGGGGTGCAGAGAGGTCTGTTGGCTAGGCAACCGGCAGTGTCGGCCCCAACCACCAAGGTGGTCGTCTATCTGGGTAAAGTTGAGCCATAAATATCTTTTAGCCAAGTAAAATTGCTTCTCGGATGAGTTTGGAATTGTGGGATGACATAAATATTAGCAGGCAAGTTTTGGTATGAGACGTGAAAGGCCATTCCAGCCATAAAGCTTAAGCACACAGCAGGCAGGAAAGGCACAGCCACAGGGAGATGCCTCTTGAGTGGCTATGAGCGTCGGGGCTGCCTTGCTGTCCCCACCCCAGCACACAGCACCCACAAAGGACACAATGATGGTGCATGGAGAAGGTGCTGTGTGGGTGGAGAGAGTTCCCAAAACAGCTAGACATCACTGCAGAACCTTCAAGATGGCTCTAGGTCTCTGATTTCCCCACAGGGTCTCCCCCGCCCCCCAGGAGCATCTGCCCCTCAGTCCCAAGTTGGCTTTCACCCTCGCCTCTCTTACTGGGCAAGGGATGAAAGTGACCCTGAGCCCAATGGACCAAACCTCATGAACAACCTCGGGTAAGTCAGAAGACACGGTTATGTTTTCTCCATCTCACTCACCCCTCTGTCTTCTGTCCCATTAAGACATAGTTCACAAAGAAGAGAACCCTAGAGAAGGGCAGAAGACAGATGAATGCCGGTCACTGGGAAGAAACTGAGGGTGTGGTCTCTCCAGCAAGATCTCCCTGTCATCACTGAGGCTCATTTGTCAAATAAGCTGCCCCACTCAGATCATGTCTGTAGGAACCAAAAAAGGAAGGAAAAACTAACAGGCCTCTTGGAGGGCCTGCTCTGTGCCATATAGTAGGTGGGTGCTATCTTTTTAAATTTTATTTATTTATTTATTTATTTAGGGAGAGAGAGAGAGCGCGCGTGCGCACCAGTTGGGGGAGATAGGGAGAGGGAGAAAGAGAAAGAATCTCAAGCAGGCTGCACACTCAGCACAGAGCCCGATGTGGGGCCCGATCCCATGACTCAAGATCATGACCTGGGCTGAAATTAAGAGTTGGACGCTTAACCGACTTGGCCACCCAAGGCGCCCTTGGTGGGTACTGTCTTCTGTAAGGTGGTACATCACTAGCGAGAAGGAGCCAGCCCCAATGCAGGGTCCACCCACTTCGTGGCTTCCTCCTGCAAACAACAGAAAGAGCTCCCATCCTTTCTCCTTTAAGAAGTGGAAGTGGGTTTGGGGGAGCAGTGAGGTTCTGAGCATTGCGATGGGGCCCTGTGCACACTGCATGGTAGGCATGCATGCGGGCCCACGTCCATGCAGGCTTGCGTGGGTGGTGTGTGGCTCCCCAGAAAACCCAGCGGGGACACCTTGGAGCCAAGCACGGCAGGTTTCCAAGTGCTGTCACCCGAAGGCCACAGTTGCCCAAAGCGGCTGCCCAACCCCCTGGGGTCTGAATGGGTATTACACCTCCTCCTGCATCCCCCGAGCTTGGCCTCGTTCACTTAGATGACCAGCTCTCCGCATCAGCAATCCACGTGGCCACCTGCTCCCCTAGAAGGGAGCCTACCTGGGGTTTCCCGAGCCATGGGCCCGGACACTAACTACTATAGGTATAGCTATCAGCTACCCAGGCTCAGTGTTCCTGTGGTTCCCGTGACCCTGTGAACTCTGTGTGGTGCGTATCGCTCCTCCGTCCAACAGAGAAGACATCGAGTGACCCTCCCAAGGCCACACAGCTCATAAGTGGCTAAAGCTGGATTTGACATTTGGTTTTTGTGACTTAGAAGCCCCTCCATGGGATGAGGGCCCCAGATTCCCCAGGGTGGGTATGGAGGCTCTCCGGGCGCCTGAGGGTAATCGGAGACAGCTGAGCTGCCCACATCTGTGGTGCATTTTTGTAGCATGAGGAGCTCTCTTCTTCCATAGCAACCACCCGAGGTTTGGGCTGCCAACCCCATCCTGCAGGACAACAGCGGTCTCGTCCCCACACCCCGCTCCAGCCTCTTCGTGTTAGTAAACCCTAGATCCCACTTCTTTCCTCCCAGCTTCTCGTTTATTTTTCCAAAGAGCACAATAAGCACAATTGATTTTAGAATAAAAACCTCTGGCTTATGCACAGAGGCATTATTCAGAAAGGTTAAAAATGATGAGGAAGCATTATTTCCCATTAACCTTACTTTGTAACCTTGCGACTGAAATGCCGCAAGACCGGGGTGGCCTCCCGTGATGGTGCCCCATGTGGGCGGCTGTTTCAGGTGGGCGCTGGGCCTGGCGGTGCTGGGGTGCCCTTGGCTCAGAATGTGTACGAACCACAAAGGACAAAGCCTGATACGTCAGCAGAGCTAGAAGAGGCCTTCTGCCCTGTCCAGTACAACTCCTTCCTTTGCTGGCTGGGGTAGGGGAGAAGGGAGAGTCGACCCACCTGTCCAGAGAGGGAAGGAAACCTCAGAGACACGGAAGTCAGTGTGAGCAGAGAGCTACATGGACGTCTACAGAACATGGGGTCCTAAAGGGAAACTTGGCCTCCTCCCTGGGATGAAGCAAATATTTTCTGTAGCAAAAGGTCTTCATTAAAGGAATGAAGTTTGTGTTTTTCTCTCTTTCTAGTGAAGGAGGCAGTAAAGGACTCCCTGGGAAGACTTGGAAAACCGACCTAGGAAAAGCCACTAACGCTTCAGTCGCTAACATGGGTGTAGCAGAGAGAAATCACTTGGGAGCAGGTGGGCAAAGGGGACTTTTGCATTTAGAGGGTCCAAAAAGAGTCTACGGGAAGGGAATGGATTAGGTCCTAGTCCTGGGGCAAGGTTGGGGGGGGCACATGTCTGTCTGACCCAATCCTGACCCAGCACAGCTGAACAAATGGAAGGACACGTTCAGAGATGCCATCCCAGGATATAGCTTGCTCGGGCCTGGAACGCAGGTGAACGAGGACCCATGGAGTCCCCAGAGACGAGATGAGGGGCTGGGGGGTGGGGGAGGAGAGCCACTCATGCTGCAGGCAGTACTTATAGCCCCCAGCAGAGCCTGTCTACCAGCGTGGGGCTCCCAGCATACCGTTGGTACTTCTGATGGCACACACTGCTGTCTTCCTTGCATTAGTTCAAGCTGGTTTGGCAGTCTTAACTCTCCTTCTACAAGGTGGGCTCCTAGTGGGCAGAATTCATATCTTAACCAATAGTCGGAGACCTACAAACACCATCACCTGAATCAGCAGGGAACCCCTGGAGCTTGCTCTAGAAATCGAGCCATGGTCCTGCTTGGCCTAGATTTGTTGGGGAAGGGGAGGACAGTCAAGAAGATCCAAAAGATCAGGATGCCTGGGTGGCTCAGTCGGTTAAGCCTCTGCCTTTGGCTCAGGTCATGATCCCAGAGTCCTGGGATCAAGTCCCGCATGGGGTTCCTTGCTCAGCAGGGAGCCTGCTTCTCTCTCTGCCTCTGCCTGCCACTCTCCCTGCCTGTGCTCGTGCGCGCGCGCGCGCGCGCTCTCTCTCTCTCTCTCTCTCTCTCTCTGACAAATAAATAAATAAATAAATAAAATCTTAAAAAAAAAAAAAAGAAGAAGACGATCCAACAGATCTCTAGCAGGGAGGCTGGGATGATGCCCAAAAGGCGTAAATGGAAGCCAGTGGATCTCCCAAGGTAACTTTTGCATCAGCGAATTCACCAAAGATCTGAAACTCGACGTGTTAACACACTGAGAATCAATCTGTCATTTGGCAACAACTGCCATCAGCTGAGTTCTTCAAACGGGTCCACAAACTGGACTCTGATTTACTAATTCACATCAAAAAACATGTCAATGTCATGGTCATGCAGACTACAGAGCGTCTGCATCCGGCCAACTAGGGCTCAGGCCCATCCCTTCAACACGAAATACACTCAAGTCTCTCTCACCTGAAAAAGAACAACAGAAATCCTCTAACACCCCCCCAACACACACACACACACACACACACAGGCGCGCGCGCACACACACTCCAGGCCTCACATCGTCACCAGCTTCTGCCTGTCTCTCTCCTCTGCTTCAGAAGCAAAGTTCTATAACGAATTGTGCATTGTTACTACTGCAGATTTTCCACTTCCCACTCACTTCTCAATCCACAGCAGCGGTTCGCAAGAAACTTAATTACCAATATGGCCTGGAAACCTACCAACTAACCCTGGGATTCTGGCAGGGTCCTTGAGACACCCTGCTGGTTGGGAGGGTGACTACATTGCTGGGCTGTGCAGAGGGGGCCAGGGAAAGAGCCGGTGGGCTGGGGTGGTGGGGGGTCATTAAAGGGGCTCAGGTGGTGGCTATAATCAATACAGACATGTTTCAATACTCTAACAAGCAGCGTGACTATATTTGGTGTGGTGCGACTACTAGCCCCGCTCTGTCATTCCACACCAGTAACTCCAGCTAAGGTCATCAATGACTTCCATGTTGCTCAATCGGTCCTCGCCTTACTTGATCTCCCAACTATGTCTGACATTCTTGACGGTGCCCTTCTTCTAGAAACACTCATATTGGGGTGCTTGGGTGGCTCAGTGGGTTAAGCCTCTGCCTTTGGCTCAGGTCATGATCTCAGGGTCCTGGGATCGAGCCCCACATCAGGCTCTCTGCTCAGCGGGGAGCCTGCTTCCCCCTCTCTCTCTGCCTGCCTCTCTGCCTACTTGTGATCTCAAATAAATAAATTAATTAATAAATAAAAATAAATAATAAATAAATAAAATCTTTTTTAAAAACTTTTTTTAATAATAAAAATTATGTTTTTCAAAAAGGAAGATATACAAGTGGTGAATTAGCACATGAAAAGATGCTCAACATCATTAGTCATTAGGCAAACACAACATTTAAATCACTTCATACCTACTGAAATGGCTAAAATAAAAACCGATTGCCGACACCCAGTGCTGGCAACGATGTGGGTGGCAGGAACTCTCATGAATTGGTAGCAGGAATACCAAAGGGCACGGCCACTCTGGAAAACAGTTTTGCGGTTTCTTATAAAGTTAAACATACATTTACCCTTCGACCTGGCAGCCCCCCTCTCTTTATTATCACTCTATTCAAGAGAAATAAAAACGTGTTTACACAGAAACCTATATGTGAACACTTCTTGGGACTTTCATCATAATCTGCAAATATGGGAAACGACTCAAACGTCCTTTGACCAAGTGACAGAAGCAAACCGTGAGACATCCATGTCACAGAATAATACCGAGCTATAAAAAGGAGCACACAATTGCTGTGTGGAACAACGGAGATGCATTTCAAACGCATCATGCTAAGGGACGGAAGCCAGACTCAAAAGGCTGCACACTGTAGGATTCCATTGAAAAGGCAAGCTATGGGGACAGAAAACAGATTGGTGTTGTTGCCCGGGGGGAGAAGGGCAGGGCAAAACTTTTTGGAATGATGGAAAACAGGGCCAGCTTTAGAATTTGCAGGGCCCAATGCAAAATGAAAATGCAGGACCCTTGTTCAAAAATGATTAAGAAGTTCAAGACAATGAGAGGGAAGCATTACACCAAGCACAGGGCCCTTCTAATCCCAGGGCCTTAGGCCACCACCCAGGCCACGTGTCCATGAAGCCAGCCCCGGATGGAAATGTTCTACTTATCTTTTGTGGTGGCTACACAGTGCTATACATTTGTCAAAACTCACACAACCGTGCACTTAAAAGGATGAATGTTACTTTATATAAATTAAGCCTCCATATTTAAAAAACAAAAACAAAAACCTGAATTTTGCTGAATTTTGTCATGAGGAAATAGCAAGCCTCATGGTAATGCAGGGTGAGGTTCATCTTACTGAAGGATAGGCCTGTAATCTCCAAACGGCACCTGAATGTCAGGGAAATCCTGAGAGAACATTCTAGACTGGAGGAGAATGAAACAGTGTGGTGCCCAAAGGCAATGTATGTTCCTGGATGGGATCTTGGGCCAGATGGGGGAAAGACCCGGATGAGCCGGCTGGTGTGACATGGATAGAGCTTGTCGGTTATTTCCTGGTGGTGGGAGTGAAGAGTGTCTTTGTGGGGGTGGATTTCAGGGCAATGGGACAAAAGCAGTTAAGGCTAGCCCCCCAGTAGTTAGCCTTGGCAGGAGGGGACACAAGAGTCTTTTGTCCCGTTCCTGCAACTCTTCACATTGGCTATTATTTCAAAATAAATCTTTGAAGTACTTCAAAGTCAACAGGACCAAAACCAAGCTCATGGTCTCTCCCAGACCCCCACCCCTGAATTTTGTCCCTTCCAGTCCTCTTCATGCCTCACCTCCGGGCAGACTGGCCTCTGCGGGGCCCCAGCCACCGCACACACTAGTCCCAGCGGCAAATGCCACTTCCTCGGGGAAAGCCCCATGCAGCCAGGTACCGTGCTGCGTGCACCACCCCCTGGCACCCTGGCCCTGTCTCTCCCCGAGGGGGGTCTTTGCAAGCACCTGCAGGATCGTCACTGGCATGCTAGGCTCTTCCATCAGCACTCGCCACCGTCACAAGGCTGGGTTTGGTCCTGTCTACCACTGTCCCGGGCACTGCTTCACACATGGGAGAGACTCCATAAATATCTGCTGAGGAATGCACGGGGGAGTGAGTGAATCCTGGCAGGTCTCTTCCAAGGGCCGAATGCTCCGTGGAGAGCCGCTCTCGTGGCCCAGGGCTGCGAGCTGGTTGCGAGATCAGAAAGCAGGATAGGCTTCTGTAGGTTTGGTTTCCCAACCTTTGCCTCCTAAATTCTGGTTTTCCCTCTTTTAGGCAATCTGGCCCCCTCCTGACAGATTCTTTTTGTAAGCACATAAATTTACCCTGACCCAGCCCCCCTAAGCATGAAGCTTGCCTCGTCCTGGGACCTCTCATTTTTTGCCTGTCGTTTGCATGTATATGTGTCCTTTGTAAGGACTTAACTCTTCCCACATAACTACATTTCCCCTTTATTAACACCTACTGGAGTACCATGTAACAGGGCAAGATTTCAGATGGGAACCCCTGCCCCAGCTCCCCTTTCTCTTCGCATACCACACGGGGCCTGGGGCCCTCCTGCCTATGGAATGCAAGTCCTGCCAAGCCAGGTTCTATCCACAGCCCATCACCTGCCCCCTGCCAAAGGACACCCCCGGGTTGGAGGTGCACACACCAAGGACTCCATCCTGGGGAAGTGGCCCAGGAGCTGAGGCCTGCACAGGCCCAGGAAGGAGGCTCAGAGCATCCAGGCAGCGAGGTCAGGAAGAGAGTGTGGGTTCTCCTTAGCACCCGGGGGAGGGGCACAGCCAGAAGGGGACCAAGCGGGTAAGGGGTGGGACAGGAGCCCAGGCTGCCAGATCTAAGAGCAGTCCTGCCATTTGCCACCCCTACACTCTCCCCACCGTGGCAATCTGTTTTCTGGTCTATGTATTTAGAGAGCTGCCAGGGCATCCACTGCGGAAGGTAAGATCACAGCGCTGGAAGATACGTATCTCACTACTTGGTACTGAATGCTGAGGCTCGCCTGAATGAGTAATGACGTCTGAATACAGAACATTTCTATTTTTTTAAATATTTATTTATTTGAGAGAGAGAGAGAGAGAGCGCGCGAGTGTGCAAGGCAGGGGTTTGGGGGTGAGGGTGGGGGTGGCGGAGGGGTGGAGGGAGGGGGACAAGGAGACTCTGCTGAGCACGGAATCGATCCTGGGCTTGATCCTACAACCCTGAGATCATGACCTGAGCCGAAATCAAGAGTGGGATGCTTAACGGACTGAGCCATCCAGGTGTCCCTAAGACCACTTTTGAAGAAAGACACAAAAGAATGTTAAAAATCATAGGGGCCCAGTCCAACTCCCTTATTTAAAGAAGAGTAATCTGGGGCGCCTGGGTAGCTCAGGGGGTTAACGTCTGACTCTGCATTTCGGCTCAGGTTTTGATCTCAGAGTCATGAGATTGAGCCTGGCATTGGGCTCCATGCTGAGTGCAGAGTCTATGGGAGGAAGGAGGGAAGGAAGGAAGGAAGGAAGGAAGGAAGGAAGGAAGGAAGGAAGGAAGGAAAGGGGGAAGGGGGGAGAAAGGGAAGGAAGGAAGGAAGGAAGGAAGGAAGAAGGAGGGAGAAAGGGAGGGAGGGAGAGAGGGAGGGGAGTAGACTGAGCCCCATAAAGACTCAGCAACTCTCCCAAGTTGAGTGTCTAAGTGGTAACGCCATGACTAGAACCCGAGGCCCAGAGCTGGGCAGCAAAGCACCTACTATCTTCAGATACACTCTCCCAGGGCTGGCATCGTGCAAGGATGAAGTGTAGGGGCACCGGGTGCCAGGCTGCCTCTGGACAGACGGAGGACCTTGGGGCCAATGACCAGGTCATACTAAATTTGATGATCTCGTCTATAAAATGGGTGTGGTGTCAGGCCCAGATTCATCTGGTTCAAATGCTGGAAGGATTAAAATAAAACCCAGGCAAAGTAGGCAGCACAGTGTCTGGCATATAGAAAGCAGCTAGATAAATGTGAGTCACTGTTATTTTTTTATGTTGGTAAGGAGAATGATAGTCACCAAATATTGCTATATCCACAGGCTCTCGGGAACGAAGGGCTGAGTTGAGGACTGGGGAGGCTGTCACCACTCTTGGTGTGGGAAGAGTTTGGGAGGCTTCTGAATCTCAAGCATTTCCAATTTCCTCCCAACCATCCTGCTGTGGCAGCTAATTTATACCATCTCTGTTTTCTCTCCCATTCATCTCTCTCCCTCCCCTAATCAGGCTCTCAAGCCAGATTCATCCCTTTTACCAACCTTTTCAAGGAGCAAGCTTTGGTCTTGTTTATTCTTTCTAATGTACTTTGATTTTCATGTCATTAATTTCTGGTTTTATCTTTATTAATATCATTTCCTCTATTTTTTTTGGTTTATTCAACGTTCCTCCTCTAATTTCTTACAATGATTCCCAAACACTACCCCTTTGTAGGGAGAGCCCAGCAGAGGGTCTCTCTTTATTACAAACGAAGGCATTTATGGCTATAGATATCCCTCGGAAAACAGCTTTCACAGTGTTTGTTAGACTTGGGGAGCTTACGCCCTTTGTAAAAAAAAAAAAATGAGCACAAGTAAACCTCAGCTCAGGCCTTCAAAAAAGCGATCACAAATTCAAAATTAATGAGACACAGGGCGGATGGGTTAACGTTGACTGCCTGTCCTCAAAGCTCTTCTTCCTCTCCCCGCCGACCCCAGCCCAGCCACGAGAACCCAGGCCTGTATCTTCCCTCCTTGAACTTGTACACTAGCTCCTAATGACCTCCTGGCCTCCAGCATCTTGTCCACAGCATGGCTTCTGTGACCTTTCCAATTCTCAAATGCAGTCTTCTTCTTCCTCTGCCTAAAATCCTTTGGTAACTTCCTAACTATGGGACAGTTTTTGACATGGCAGATGTGACCCCTTGTGTGAACTCCTGCCCACCTCCAGCCTCAACCAGCCTCGCCGTACACCTCCGTTCACCCTTACCCTTCATCCTCCTGCAGAACTACGCTGTGTGCCTCCCTATGTGCCCTAGAACTTCATCCCTTTGCTCTGCAGCCTCCCTCTGACCGCTGTGCCCACCATGTCTCCCCTGCCAACCCTGCTCTGCAACCATCTCATCTGGACGAAGCACCGTGGCTTCAGGAAGCCCTCCCTGGCGCTCTCCCTGAGCCCTGGCCAAGTGCCACTGGGCTCACGCTGCCACCTGGACATCACTCTCCCCTGTGCCTTTCCACACTGCATTAAAACACTGTTTGCTCATTTATCCATCACTTTGCTGTGAGCCAAAGACAACATTCCCTGGAACCTGGGTCCCCAGCCCCTCAGTGCCAAATCTGATCACACCTGATCAGCATCTCTTGAGCCATTGGCCTTAAGGGCTTCCCAGCCAGGGCTCCAGGAGGCAAACCTGCACAGTGCGGGAAGGAGATGCAGGGTCCCTTCCTAACCTCAGGCACTGTCTCTCCAGCAGTGAAGGGCAACCGGTGATCACCTCCAGTCTCCACAAAACCCCTGGTCCTAGGGCTCAATGACAGGCAGACTCACTGGCCCTTCCATCGGGACAGATGACATGGGGTAAGGGGCTTAGCCTCTACTGAGCATTTTCCATTTGGCGAGAACGTTATGTGGTGTACCCCACTTAATCCCACAAGGTATTATTCCCTTTCTCCATCACAGGAGACTGAAGTTTATAGCAGTAGCTCTCAAACCGTAACATGCACACCAACCACCCAGGAATCTTGTTAAAATGCAAGCTCTGGCTCAGTCACTCTGGGCTTTGGCCTGAGAGTGTGTGTTTCTAGTAAGTTTCCAGGTAAGCCGATGCTGCGGTCCACGGACCGCACTTCGGGCAGCTGGGGCTTGAAGAACAGAGCAGAGGCGACTCCCTTCTTGTCATGCAGTCTCCAGAACAACACTGACAGAACTTTCTGCAGAGATGGAAACGTTCTATAATCTGTACTGCCTGGTACAATGGCCACATAGAGCTCGTGTGACTGAGGATCTTTTAGATTTTTTTTTATTTCATTTTAATTCATTTAAATATCAGGAGCCACAGGTGGCTACCATATTGGGTCACTTAGCTCTAGACAAAGCTGAAGGGAGAAAGGGACCGGAGGGCCAGGCCTTCCCCAACATAGTCCAAGGGTGGAAATGGTCAGAAGCTCAGCCCTGGGAAGGCTCCGGTCGGCTGGATTTCAGCCCAGAGGCAGAAGCCACGCTGAACTTCCAGGGGGCAGCTGGGACACAGCAGGGGCTGGAACAGCCCACTTGGGCACCGGGAAGGGAAGGAACGGGCTTTAAAGCATACTATGCCGCCCTGAAGTAACTACCCTGCGTGGTACCTGGAAGAAGGGTGAGGCATGCAGGAAAGGTCATCAGCCATCATGGCAGGCCAAGGCCAAGGGCAACACTGGTACTAAACACTTAACTCTGAGCCAGACACTCCTGTAGGCACAGCACATATTGGTTCATTTTAATCTCCATAGCAACACATTTCCCTTTATACAGATCAGGCACAGAGAGGTTAAGAAACTTGCTCAAGGTCACACAGCTTGTGAGTGGCAGGGCTGGGGTTCAAAGCCCAGAGGTTTGGCTCCAGAGTCTTGCTACTGATTATATGCTAACACTGATGAGGGGGTGGTCGGTCTGGTTTGGGAATGATTGCATTAGGGAATGTCTAGGACCTCTGGCATCCCCATGTGGACCCTTCATCAGGGGTCCAATGCTCTTATACCCTCTGCTCCAGTGAGATGGCGGGTCCCGGTGAAGACGAGTTGCCAAGACTGAGGCCATTATCAGCATCATTGGGGTAGGGAGCCCGAGAGCCCATGCCAGGGGGGCCTAGGCAAGTCCTCTTCTCCTTCTCCTCCACCATACTGGTCCCAGCCCTCGCTCTGTCAGAAAACAGAACACTCCAGCCTCATGTGACTAGCTCCGAGTGGGAAAGAAGGTTCTGGAGAAGGAAGGCGGGGGACCAGGTCAGGTGGTAGCCATGCGGTAGAAGATTCCATTTCATGCCCACAGGGCACAGGCCGGAGAGAGGCTCCTTCCCTGGCCTGTGTTAGAGCCCAACTCCAAAGAACTCAGGCAGCTGCTGGCCCTTTAAATGGAGCCAGATCCCACTGGGCACTCTTAAAGCTCACTTCATTCATGAATTAAGTCCCTGACATCCCATATCTGTATGATCAATATGTTTGTTTATTAGCAGCAGCTGCCGTGTTTTAGTAAAGACAGTGGACCCCAGTGAGAGGGCTGCTCGGTAACCACAGAGCAGGGCCTGGGACAGGGAGCAGGAAGGCCTCCCGCTGGCCGATGGGAGCTGGGGCTGGATAGGGTTTCATGGTAATGGTCCTTTAATTGAAATCACTGGTTCAGGAGGACTATTGGGTAGGGAGATGTGCTGATGGCTCCTGGCTCACGCCCTCTTCAAGAGGTCCATTAACTGGTGGATGTGCTCCCAGCTGCTGGGCTAGGGGAGCAGCAGCAACATGCGGGGGGGCAGGGGACACAAGGCTGCACAGGTAGCCTATCAGCATCAGTGTCAGTGTCACTACTGATGGCTACACAGAGGGGGTGGGATTCCAGGTAAGACCTACCCACTTTGCCTCCCTGGCCTGGTCCCAAACCCAAGCTCAGCCCATTGTCCCCTACCCAGAGTTCATTTCTCCTCAATGACTCAGGAGCCTCACTCCCAGGCTGACTTAGGCTTTTCCAGAAGAGGACTCATCATTTTCCATTTCTGATATCTGCTCTGCTGATGATTCAGGATCCCTGCCTCTGGGGCCTTTGTGGTGCCAAAGGTCCAGGGAGCAATCCCCAAATCACTACTTCATTCCTTCATTCATGTGCTTGGAAAACCTTTAATAAGCAACTTCTATATGTCAAGAACTGTGCTAGGTTCTGGAAACACAAAGATAAAAGAACATAGTCTTGCCCTAGAGGGATTTAAAATCCTGTGGGGTAAAAGCATGCAGATATTGGCAATATAAGAAATTAGTAGCTTTATTGGGAGTATGTGTGATATATGGTGGGAGCACGGGAGTCGGAACCTCTAAATCAGGAAGACGGAAACCAAGGAAGGTGGCAATTGATCTGAGGGAACCTGTCTTAAGCTTTTAAATTAGCAAATTTCTAGGTCCACAAGGCTCTTCTTCTGTTTCTGCCAGATCCCCCAATCCAGTCTGGACTAGCAGGTCTCCTCTATACCACAAAATATGCATTAGGAACCTCAGCCAGGCAGGCTACGCAGTGCTTCTCAGCTGGGGGCAATAAGCCCTCAAGGGACATTCAGCAATGTCTGGAGACGTGTGGTTTCACAACCATGAAGGCAGGAAGGGGGAAGTGCCACCAGCATCTAGTAGGTAGTGCACAGGACAGTACCCCACAACAAAGAATTATCTGGTCCAACATGCCAATAATGCCAAGATTGAGAAAACATGGGCTATGAAGGTGTCTTCCTATTTTATTCTGCGTGATATAAACACAAGTTCCTTTACCATCTCGGCCTTCTCCAGCCAGCCAGCCAGCCAATTCCATATCTGCTTCCAACATGCAACCAACCCTTCCAATGGCTAGTCTTGCTGCTTATTCCACATTTACGTCATCTTGACGTTTGGGATTTCATGTTTGTTACCATCTTCTATGACAAGACTCTGGCTACTTCCACTTCAACCCTCAAATCCTCTAATCTTGGAGCTGCCCTCCTGAAAGGTGTTCCCACTCGGGAACATTTCCCATTTCCCTAAACATGCACTACCTCCACTCCCACCCTTGCTTTCTTTCCTCCACCCCATATTCAGCATAAAGCAGGGACACGTGGCTAAGAGCACCACTCCCATGTCTGTCATCAGAATCCCATCCTCTCAAAGATCTTGTCTTCAGCTCTACAACTCACTTGGGCATGAACACAGGTGATCTTAGCACCTAGAAAAAGGTCAGGTGAATAGGTGTCACCAACTCATCTCCCACTGTCAGCACCTGACTCGGGTTATTGACCCAAATCTGTGAGCACCTGACTCAGGGTATTGACCCAAGGATAAGTCCACACCCTAAAATTTTTAGTTATCTTCAATGTCTATCTCATTAAAATGTCATGATGTCAAAGAGTCGGAGAGATCCCATCCTCCTGATTTTTTTCCATACAAGATGCTCAACAGAGAATCCCCAGTTACCAACTTACTATCCACTGACCAACTTCTAGGAGGTTATAGAAAAGGTCAACTGTTGCCCTTAAACTTTCTAAACCAAAGATGATAAAGATCCGCCTCCAATAAATTGATGGTAGCTGCTTGCAGCAACGTGTTGGGAAAGATTTGGGGGCAGTGGGGGACCAAGGTGGATCCTTTGGGAGGGGTATTTGGAGTTCTCAGTCATATTTTCCTCCACTCCTCAACATAATTCAGCTTTGACCCCACAACTCACCTCTGTTTCAACCAGACAGTTGGCCTTGAGTCTCTGTTATTAAAAAATTCTAGAACCTTAGCTATTTGAGGCCAAGTTTCAGGGAGTCAAGATCAGTTAGCAATATTTTGCATGCATAGAGGGGGGGGAATAGAGGCCCCTGTGCTAAGTGTTTGCCATTTTAATACATTCTTCATGCTATTTTATTAGCAGGAGTGTCTGCAGTTTATGGTCAGTGTTTGGGTCTTCATGAGAGACCCAAACCAGTAGTGAGATTGATTATGTCCTAAATGAAGTTGACAATGCATTCTCATTGATTTTCACCCATGAGCATGTACACAGAATCTGTTTGGTGATATAATTAGAAAATAAAACTGTCTTCAGTCTGCACATTTCAGTGGCCCACTCATTGGAGAGGCACCAAATCTGTGACTTTGTTTCCTTGAATGTCAATATGCATATGCCTTAGAATATCCCAATAGTCAGGGATTTTGAAAGTCCCAAAGGATTATATTAGCCACTTACTCCATGTTTGAATATACTTTCCAACATTTCTGCCAAGTTGCCCTAGCTTCTGTCTGAATAAATTCACAGATAAGGACTCACAGCCTTCTGTCCAGGGCAGCCCATTTGGACTGGGCTCGGCCAGAAACTGGCTGGTTAATCATCTTCCTTAAAAGGAACAAAATCTACAGACCTACACTTTCTATCCTCTAGCCCCACTTCTCCCCTTTGTGGACCCTCAGAATAATTCTGTCTTCTCTCGGACACCTCTTCAGCCATATTATGATAGGATCCTAGAGACTAGGGATCAGCAATCTATAAGCTCAGGGGCCAAATCTGGCCCTCCACCTGTTTTTATAAATAAAGCTTTATTGAAACATAGCTGCATTGTCTACAGATGCTTTTACACGTCAACAGCAGAACCAAGTAGCTGTGACCCAGACCAAATGACATGCAAAACCTAAAATATTTATTACGTGGCCCTTTATAGAAATATTCACCAATCCATGTTGTAGATGATAACTTCTTCACCACGGTGCTAAACAAACCAGCTCTTGCTAGTGATCATCCTAGGCAAGGCTATGAGCCTTTTTGCTTTTACTCTCCTGATCATTTTCCTCTTAACAGCTTCCATTAATTTATATTCATTTCCTAAAAGAGCAATCCCAGAACTGTGCTCCTGGAGGGGCTGACCAAGGCTGGTACCCTTGTTTTTTCTTAATAGTAAGTCCCTCTTTCTGGAAGGTTGCATTTGCTTCCTCATGGTCAACAGTCACTGCTGCTTTACGAGGTGGCCCCTGTTGACAACAAAATCACACCACCATTACCAGCTAACATGTACTGAGCACTTGCTATAAACTGGGCCAGGGATAAGTATCTCTCTTATATCATTGCTTTGATTGTTTCCATCCAACTACCTTACAAGAGAGATCCTATCATTATCCCCATTTTATAAATGAAGAAATTGGGGGCTCAGCAAAGTTAAGTAAATACCCAAGGTCACGCATTCTCAAATGACAAAGCTAGACTTCAGACTCAGGTTCCACGGACTCCCAAGCTCCTCTCATAAGAATGGCTTTCCCCTTCCCAGGGGCTGGGACTTTGTTGGGTGGCGTTTGGCTGTGGTGCCCAGAAAAGTAAACCTTGACTTCAACTTGACCATTTAGCTCACTCGCATTCATTCGTGCATTCAATCATTTATTTATTCAAGAAATGGTCCATTGAGTCACTGCACGTGCCAGGCTTCTTCTAGGTGCTGGGGTAATGGCAGTGAACAAAATAAACAAAATTCACTGCCCTCATGGAGCTCACCTTCCAGTGGGGTGGGGGAAAGGGGGAAGAGACATAAATAAGATAAATAATAAAACCATATATCAGAAGGTTGTTAGTGCTATTAAAAAAAAATAAAGCAAGGAAGGACTAGCTTGCTGGAGTGAGGCAGGGTTATAGTTCTAAGCAGGGTGGTCAGAACAGGCTTGGTGTGAAGGGAACCTGTAGGTGGTGAAGGGTTGAGCTGTGTGGGCACCTAGAGAAGAGTCTTCCAAGCAGAGGAAGAGCAGTTGCAAAGGCCCTGAGGCAAGAGTGTGCTAGCATACCCAAGAAGTGGCAAAGAGACCAGGTGGCAGGAACGGGACCGAGGGGATGGTAGTAGGAGGTAAAGTACAACAGACTCAATGTTTATCTCTCCTCCCACCCACCACCCCCTGCAAATCCTTATTAAATCCTAATATCCAGTGTGATGGTATTTATCTTCAAAAGGTGATTAGGTTATGAGGGGGTCCTCATGAATGGGATTAGCGTCTTTATAAAAGAGACCATAAGATACCTGGGAATAAACCTAACCAAAGAGGTAAAGGATCTGTACTCGAGGAACTACAGAATACTCTTGAAAGAAATTGAAGAAGACACAAAAAGATGGAAGACCATTCTATGCTCTTGGATCAGAAGAATAAACATTGTTAAATGTCTATACTGCCTAGAGCAATCTATACTTTTAATGCCATTCTGATCAAAATTCCACCGGTATTTTTCAAAGAGCTGGAGCAAATAATCCAGAAATTTGTATGGAACCAGAAGAGACCCCGAATCGCTAAGGACATGTTGAAAAACAAAAATAAAACTGGGGGCATCACGTTACCTGATTTCAAGCTTTACTACAAAGCTGTGATCACCAAGACAGCATGGTACTGGCATAAAAACAGACACATAGACCAGTGGAACAGAGTAGAGAGCCCAGATATGGACCCTCAACTCTATGGTCAAATAATCTTCGACAAAACAGGAAAAAATATACAGTGGAAAAAAGACAGTCTCTTCAATAAATGGTGCTGGGAAAACTGGACAGCTCTATGTAGAAGAATGAAACTCGACCATTCTCTTACACCGTACACAGAGATAAACTCAAAATGGATAAAAGACCTCAACGTGAGACAGGAATCCATCAGAATCCTAGAGGAGAACGTAGGCAGTAATCTCTTCGATATCAGCCACAGCAGCTTCTTTCAAGATATGTCTCCAAAGGCAAAGGAAACAAAAGCGAAAATAAACTTTTGGGACTTCATCAAAATCAAAAGCTTCTGCACAGCAAAGGAAACAGTCAAGAAAACAAAGAGGCAACCCACGGAATGGGAGAAGATATTTGCAAAAGAGACCCCAGAGAGGTCCTTCACCCTTTCGACCACGTGAGCACACAGTGAGAAGACGGCCATCTATGGCCTGGGAAACGGGTCTTCTCCAGACACCAATCCTGCCAGCACCTTGAACTTGGGCTTCCTGGCCTCCAGAACTGTGAAAAATCAATTTCTGCTGTTTATCGGCCATGCAGTCTATGATATTTTGTTCTCACAGCATGAACGGACTTGGACAGTGAGAGCGGTAAGAAGGGGCCAGAGCCTGTGGGGCTGGAGGCTTCAGGCAGGCTTCTGGGAGGCACTCTTGAAAGGTGAGAAAATAAGCTGCTAAAGGGATCTGAGCAGAGGCGGGACATCATCTGGCTTTAGCTTTAAATGGCTCCCTCCAGCTGCTGGTTCCCAACAGACTTTGGGGACCAGAGTGGAAGCAGACAGAGCCGCCAGGAACCTACTGAAACACTCCAGAAAGCAGGTGGTGGTGGCGTGGACAGAGGGACGGGGGGTCATCTCTGTCGGTGTGGGGACAGGCAGTGCCAACAAGAATTCCTCATGGATAGAGGATGTCACAATGGGAGAGGGAGAAGGGACTCAAGGACGCTGCCAAGATTCCTGGCCTGAGCAACCAGAAGGAAGGAAGGAATTGCCTTTAACCGAGACAGGAGAAGTCTGCGTGGGGGCACTTCCGGCGGCGGGGGGAGGCGAGTTTGGACACACTCAGTGTGGGATGCCCATTACACAGCCCAGTGTGGGTGCTGAGGAACCGTCCGCCAGGAGACTGAAGTTCGCGGAGGCTCCTTCTGGTTCGGGCGGCCCCGCATTTACTCACAGCTGTTCACTGAGTGCCTACTTCTGTTCAGCTAGCTGCAAAGGCATCAAAATGTTTCTGGAGAAAAAATACACTTGTACGTGTATTTGGATCAATACTAAATGGCACATCCTACTATCTGAGACTATTAAGAGCTATAGCTCGTCCATCAGCAGCAGCAGCACGCCCTGTCCACACACTTGGGCACACGTGCACACACACACAGGTGCCCAAACCACAAAAGGGCAGGGCTTTTGCAGAGGAAATTTGGGGCTCAGAGAGGGAAAAAAGATGGGGTAGGCGAACCCAAGTGGAGGCAGAGAGAGCTGTCTCTCAGAGCTCCCTGCTTCTGCCCTCGCCTGCGGGACATTTAACTTCTGCAACTTGGAAATCTCCCCAGCCACCTCGAGGCCTGCCTCCTTGCCCATCTGGCCTGGCCAGCTCCTCCAAGGAAGGGCCCAGCGAGCACGGCTGTCCACGGAAGGTGTGCCGCCGCCTTCTAGCACTGCAGTCAGGGAAGATCCCAATGGTCTCCGATGACATCTTTCTTTCTTTTCTTTTCTTTTTTTTTCCTTTCCCCAGCTTAATTATGGCTTCTGGCAGAGAGGGCTCAGCTGGTGCAGAAATCCGTACTCCAAACTCGCTGGCACAAAGGTTCCAGCCAGACAGACCTGAGGAGGCTTTTCTCCTGGACTTAGGCTGGGAGATGAAGACTTTTTAATTAGAAGTTGTTATTAATGGAAAATGCTGCAAATTAAAACTAGGCCTCCTCCCTCTCCCTCCTTCCTTCTCCACTATATTTATCTCTGATCTCAATTAGAAAGTTCAGGGACTCTCTGCCGAACAGAATTTGTGGAGATGAAAGCTGCTGGAGACACCAGGGGGAGGGGAATGAGTGGGAGCCAGAAAGTGGGGGGAGGAACCAGAGTGGGAAGGGGGTTAACTGAGATGGGGGGGCTCGAGGGTGAGAGGGGGGAGCATGGGGATGGGAAGTGGAGGGGAAGAGGGTTAGCTGAGACAAGACAAGATGGTGGGGGGTAGGAGGGGACAGCATGGGGGGATAACCAGAGTGGGGGGGCGGTTGGCTGAGACAGGGCAGGGCCCTGGAGTCCTGGGGCCACATGGTCCTCCGCACTCCACAGTAGATCCTGGAACTGCCCCAGAAAAGACCTCCTCAGTTTTTTCTGTCCCTAACATTGCTGACAAATATCTCCTCCACTCCTTGGCAAGGGAGTAACGAGTCACCAACACACAGATGAGACATCAGAGGTGGCTTCCCTCCAAAGAGGGCTGTGTTCAGCTGCGGTCAGTGACACCTTCATTTTGGGCTGGTTTACACATTTTCCAAAACTTTCAAATAGAAAATGACCTTATTTTTTCCAACTGCAAAGATAATGCAGGGTTGTTCCTTTTAATAATTCCCATATTACAGATGAGGTTAACGTGGAAAAAGATAAATAAAACAGAATTATTTGAGATCTCACTGCCTAGAAAGATCTACACTGCTAATAGTTTTGGTGACCATCCTGCTCACTGTCCATCTCTGCCTCTCTTCATAATTTTGTGTCTTGGGGAGAATGCTATATATACCCAATGTCCCGAGGCACGCTTCTCCCTCCACAAAATATATTGTGAGATGTCTTTCTATATCAATCAACATAAACCTATGTCATAATTTTTAATGGCTACATGGCATTCCATTACGTGGGTGTACCATAATTTATTTAACCAGGCCTGTCTTGGCGGCCATTTGGGTCGTTTCTAGAGCCCATTCTTAGAAACAGCACTGTGCTCTCCCCACCCTTTCATACACCATTTTCAGCGACATGTTTTTTATTGAGGTATAACCAATATAACATTAGTTTCAGGGGTACAACATAATGATTTGGTATTTGGACACATTGCAAGTGATCACCAGAGTAAGTCCAGTTACTATCTGTCCTAAGACAAAGTTACAATTTTTTTTTTTTTTTTTTTTGTCTTGTGATAAGAACTTCAGAGATTTACTCTCTTCGTGACTTTCAGACTATGCACTACAGGGGCGCCTGGGTGGCTCAGTCAGTTAAACATCTGTCTTTAGCTCAGGTCATGATCTCCGAGTCCTGGGATCAAGCCCACACTGGGCTCCCTGCTCAGTAGGGAGGCTGCTTCTCCCTCCCCCTCTGCCCCTCCACCCTGCTTGTGCTCTCTCTCTCTCTCTCGCTCTATCTCAAATAAATAAATAAATAAAATCTTTGAAAAAATATGCACTACAATATGATTGACTATAATCACCATGCTTGGAATCTTGTCATTTGCGATAATAATGGACCTAGATGGTATTATGATAAGTGAATTAAGAAAGATAAATACTGTACAATTTCACTTACAGCTGGTATCTTAAAAACAAAACACAGAAAACAGAAGTCATAGATACAGAGAACAGAATTATGGTTGCTTGGGGGGAGGGGAGGAGGGTGGAGAGAGGGAGCCGAAATGGATGAAGGGAGTCAGGAGTTACCAATTCCCAGTTATAAATAAGCCTCCCTTTTATAGAGCTGAGCTGGGACTGGCCCACCGCTCCCTCCTTCCGTCCACAATAGCCACAGCCACAACATGGGACTTCCCAGGGTCCAAGAGCTCCACCTACGGGCTGGAAGACCCCAGAGCAATAGCGTTTTCTCTGCCATCTCAGTTCAGAGTTAGAAACTCTAAGGGCAGGACTCCCAGCCCCTCACATTCTGCCTGGTGGCCCAGAGCTGTAGGAAGTTGCATGATTAGAGGATTTAGAACAAGCAAACCCTCTCTCGTGGGTTAAACCCATAGATGGGCCTTCAGATGGGTAATAGCCCAAGCCCAGCACATTCAGTACGGTTGGTTGCGATTATGAGATGATATCTGGAAGCATGATCATGATAACCCAATTTTACCAAGGGAGCGGGGGTGGGGAGGGATGTTCAGAACTGGCCAGCCCAGGACCAAATCCCCATCCTAGCTGCAGGACAGAGGTCAACTAAATTGGCCTGAGTGTCATTTCCTTCATTTCAAAAGGGTAGTAATGATCCCAACCTTGCAGGTTTGTTTAAGAATCAGTTGAGCCGTTTACCACGTGATCAGTGCAGTGGTAGCTTTAATTGCTATTCTTATCAGCATTAGTTTAATAGCAGAATAACAAAGTATTAATAAAAAATTCTCCATCATGCCTTCTGCTGGTCTTACAGGGAATATGTACTAGACATGGGCTCTGCCCTCAAAGCACACACAAGTCTATCTGCAGGCAACTCTCCTAGGAAGCAAGTCATTAGAAAGACGTGAGTTGGCTCTGGAGAATGAAGGAAGTCTTCCTGGAGGAGGCAGCACAGAGAACAGAATGAAAGGAATATGCGGCACAGCACAAGGAGGGAAATTTAGGAGTCAGGGAAGGAATCTAAAGGTCATGAGGTCCAGCCCCCCTGTTCCCACATTTCAGTCAGGACTTCTCTGTATGCCCAACTGCAGAGATGAGCCACAACCACACCTGGGAATCAGCACTTTCCCTCTGCCAACAGCTTAGCGCTGGAAAGAGCTCATGCTCAAAGTTGAGGAAGCTCTAGCACAGGCTTTCTGAACTGTCAGGTTGTTTAAATGAGGACCCTCAGGGGAGGGAGATTGTAGAGTTAGAAACACGCTAAGTGACCATGGTCTTGGGTGGCTTTGGTTGTCGTCTGCCAAGAGCAAGGACCAGTGCAGATGACCAGACGACCTCCTGGCTACAGCAGCTCCACATTCTATGCACGTGTTGCCCGCCACCTTTCCCAATCCAGAGCACACCTGTGACAGCCAACGTGGTGGTGCTAAGGGCAGAGAACAGGTGGACTGGTGGTGTCCTTTCCATCAATGCCCTATTTCAGACTCCTACCACCTCTCCGAAAGGCTACCATAACAATGTCTGACTGGCTCCAACAGTCTTTGTCATTGCACTTCAAATCTTTCCCCACACTGCTGCCAGATCATTCTACTGCAGCTGCTTCCCAGCTCAGAAACCATCCACGGTTCCCCACTGCCTCCACAATGAGATTCACCCTCCCCAACCCAGCAGGCAAAACTCTCCATGATCTCACCTCAACTCTTCCCCGAGCTCAACCTCCTCTCCAGACATACAGAAAGACCCCAGGTCTCCCTTCCATGTCTATGATTTCCCACCTTCCTGTCTTTGCTCACAGAATACCCTCCCTTGGCAGTCTCTCCCTCCAGACCTCCACGTGTCCCAATAACTCAAGGTGCCCCCTGTGGCGGCCAGCCCCTCAGAGGTGATGCCTTTCTCTTCTGGCTTTTGTTTGGATCTCTTATACAGAAGCTAACACTTTAAAGCTTCCATGATCATTAATGACTCTAGAGTATGGGCTTTGTAGACGCCTCTTGGAGGACAGGGACAATGGCATTCACATTTGTCTAAATACTGTAAGAAGGACAACCAGCGCGTGGATGTTCAGGACACACCCCTGGGTCTTAGGAACCCCTTAGGAACCCCTTGACCCATCAACACTGTGTCCTCAGCAATGCCTCAGTTTTCTCTTCTATAGAATGGGGCTCATAATACCTTCCCAGGGTGACTTATGCATCATAAATCGAATAGGATCCTACATGGCATAACTCATGACAAAATTGGTGATTAAAGGTGCAACAACAGAGCGATCTTTAAGCAAGCTCTGTGGAATGGAAGAGGAAGAACTGAAATGGGGTGGTCTCTGTTCCTTCACCTGGAATCTGAGCGAGGTTCACTGCCTTCCCAAAGCTGGGGTTCTGGAAGGTGAGGCAGGGAACCACGGGAAGGCCAGATGCTTCATTCTATCTCCCTACAGGAGATCCCTGTCTCCTTACCCTTCTCTAAGGAAGATACGGGACCTTGTCTTTACTGGCGGAAGCAGCATCCTGGTCCCCAAGCTCTCCTGGGACAGAGCCCTTCCCTTTCTCTCTCCACCCAGGGTCCTGGACCTCTCCTGCCCTCTGCTGGGGGACTGGGCTCTCCAGGCAGCAACATCAAGGTGCTCACTCCCACTGAGCAGCCCAAACTGAAATTACCCCTTGGTCTGCTAATTGCCCGCTGCTATCTCTCCCTCTCTGTAGGAATATCATTGCCAGCAATTAGCACAAAGATCCTTTCTCACTCTAGTTAAGATCCCAAGCTGCAGTTAAATGCTCCCAGATCCCATTTAAATGATTTCAAATGCAATTCATTCTGGCTCATTAAATAATTCCAGAGCTGGCTTTCGTTCTCTTACCACCTTAGAAATCTCTTTTTCCAAAGAAGAAAAATAAATGAGGGAGAGTTGATAACGGAAGAACACAGTCTGGTCTGGGAGAAGCAAGGCCTCTCCAGCGTCTTGTTTTGCATTTCGCTCCCTCCCTCTGGCTCCCACCCCAGCTTCCCCTCTAGCTCTCTCCCTCCATCCCTTTCTCTCGGAAATGACTTCACCTGACAGCTATGGATTTAGAGCTTTTTTGCCAATTACTTATGCCCAGTGAGAAAATAGGTTTTTAATGTCTGTCCTGGTTCCTCCCAGCCTGGCTACCTCACAGTGAAGGGAGCCCACAGCCCTCTCTCCCTGACCAGACTGTGCTCCATGCCCCAGTGGCCCAGGCTGTGGAGGCCGGGGTGAGACTGGCTGCAAGGGGCGGAGTGGGGAGTGGGTCACAGAGGCTCCACCTCTGGGAGGCAACACTGGGGCTGCTGGTGGTGCTCCATCCCGTGGGCTCCACAGCCCCGTACAGCTGGGTTCATCACTCATTCAATGATCAGTCATTCATTCTGCATCAATTACTAATATTTACTGAGCACTTACTATATGCCAGGTACCGGGAGAGCATTTTACATATGTTAATTTGCTAAATGGCTGAAACAGCCCCATAAGATAGATGCCCCTATTAAGGCAGTGTTACAGAGAGGGAAATTAAGGCTCCAGAGAAGCTGAATAAATCACCCGAAATCATACGGCTAGCAGATGCCAAAATGAGGAACTGAATGCAGGCACTGTTGTTCCCAGCCAGGCGTGCCCCATGCTTGAGTGACCTACCTGTGCGGGAAGCCAGCACACGGGGAGATCCTCCTCCAGTAGGCTGAGCTCCCTGCCCCATCCCAATTCACCTGCTACTTGGGGAGATAAATAAACAACTTTTCTATAGCCCAGGGCATGATGTGGTGAGGGCTATGACGAAGGGGGCTTGGGGGACAGAGCCATCCATTCTGCCTGCCTGCAGAGTGGGGTGGGGGGGGGGGGAGGCAGGCTGTGACAGCTGACTGTCACGCAGGCTTTGAAGGCTGAGGAGAAAATCGGCAGAGGAGGGAAAGAGGGGAAAGGCATTCCCAGAGAGGAAAGGGTGTGCACAAATGTTGGAGGCTTGGGAGGACCTGGAGTGATGCGGGAGCACCATCGGGGCAAGTCACAAGCTACCCGCGGCTGGGGATTTGTGGCATCACCATTCGTCTGGAGCAGGTGATTTGCTCTGCCCTCCCTCTCCAGTGGCCTTTGGGCAATGTCTGGAGACATTCTGGGTTGTCACAGCCAGGTGGGGAGGCACTACTGGCCATAGAGTAGGTAAGAGGCAGAGATGCTGTTCTGCATTCTGCCGTGTGCCAAACAGAGTCCACAAGGAGTCACTGGGTCCCCAATTCTCAACAGAGCTGAGGCCAAAACATCCTGGCAGAGGGGTTAGGGGTTTATACCGCTCAGAATGCAGGGAACTCAACTCTCATCAAAGGGATCAGAAGAGGGTTTGTGGAGACGGGGCATTCTGGAAAATGGGCAGGACGGCCACACAGGGACAGGGATAGGAGAGCACAGGGGCAGGACCCAGCGGGGGAGAGGGAGCAAGTGTGTCCAAGCAGCTGGCCAGCTTGGTCTGTCCCCCCACCCCACCCCAGGTTGAAGATGAGGAGGCCAGAGAGGAGGGCTGAAAACCAGCCGACAGTTAGGTTCTCCTGAGCCTTAAAGCAATGGCAAATGATTCAGTAAAGCAATGGGGAGCCACGGAAGGGCTTTGAGCATCGGGAGTTAGGAGCGGAAATATGCTCTAATTCATCAGGCTCTAATTAATTAATCAGGCAATGCAGGCAGAGGCTGGAGGGTGGGAGACCAGTTGGGAGCCGTTTCCATTTTCCTGGCAGGAGTTCTGCCAACCTAACTTTGGATAGTGGCAGCTGCGGTGAGAAGAAAGGACAATCCCATGAGACATTGCAAGGGAGGAGAGGACTGGGCCTCTCAAGGACCTGGAGACTGACCACTCAGGAGGAAGAGAAGGGGAGGATGGGAGGGTTTGGGGGGCATCTCCACCTCTGGGGAGCAGTGAGTCATGCAGGCTACAAAGTGGCAGGTGCTGAGGTGCTTGGAGGAATGCTTCCCCCTGACCATCACCGGGGCCTCTGGGAGCAAGCTCGCAAGTGGGCAAGCCCGGGCACCTGGCCCATCTTCAGCCACAACAGTAGGACAAAGCGTGGACCCAGGAGGATGCAGAAGGAAGACCCACCTGCCAGGGCCTGAAGAGCATCCCCTTGGCAGAGGAAAGCCAAGACCGAGTACCCAGGTCTCCTTGGGGATGGTGTTGACAGGGACGGCAGCAACAGGACTAGGGAGCATTTATCAGGACTTTACCCTGGGCCAGGCCCAGTGCTGAACACAAGACACAAGACTGAGCCACAGCCCAGCCCCACATGACCCACCACGCAGGTCCCCGGGAGATACAAAAACCAAGCTCCTATTAATTAATTTAAAATTTAAATGTAATTTGATATTTTAATTCATTAAAACAAGCATGCATTACTTTTGTAATTAAAAATATATGGATTTTTTTTCAATGGAAACCAAGATTTATGAACAAATATATTCATTACAGTACTTTCTAGAATGGCCGTGTGTTTGCCGTCAGTGATTCACTGACGACATGTCAAGCATTTCACTGGGTGTTCTGCAGGAAAACAAACAACTATTTTCTTGAAAAAAGAAAAAAAAAAACTAAAGGCCAGTTGGCTTTTAAATGACAAGCATACAGTATCAGTTCAATAAAATGTGTCATTCATTATTTCAGCCACCCCAATTAGAACAGGGCACCTGACGGGGACTAGGGCTCGGGAATAAGCCAGAGACAGCAATACAATAAATCCAAGCCCATCACGCTGGGCTTGCCTCCAAAGTGAGGAGGCCTGAGCAATGAGAAGTCGGAGGAGAGCCGCCCCAATCCCTCCTGCCTCAGCTAGGGGCTGAGTCTAGGACAGGTGAGCAATGCCCCAGGGAGTCAGGAAGGGGGGCACTGAGGAGGGAACCCAGGAAAGACAGGAGAGGTGAAAACTTTTGGGAAGCCAGGAGAGCCTTATTGAAGGAATAATGTGGAACTCCTCGATTGCCACAAAACAAAGGACCCCTAAGATTTGGTGGACTACAGTAACTAGGGCGACTTTGTTACTCTCAGGTCAGCAGGTCAGCTTAGGGGTGGTCTGCTTTCATGTCTCTCCTCTGCCTCCAGGAGCAGGGAGAAGCCCGCCAGGCTTTTCTCAGGGCAAAGCCAGGAGTTCAAGAGGGCGAGGCCAACTGCACAAGACATCCCAAGCTCCTTCTCATCTCAAGTCCACTAGTAACCAACCAGTTAAGGCAAGCCAAATGGCGGACACCAAAGTCCAGGAGCAGGGAAATACACTTGCTCTTTGTGGAAGGAATTACAAGGCCTCACAGCAAAGGATTTACTCAGTGATAGAGAATTAAAGACAATAATCCCCAGAACCTTGGCCCAGAACCCATTTGCAGTGTTCCACTGTCATGTACCACATTTGCTCAAAGTGGGCCCTGTTTTCAACGAAGAGAGGCTCTTGGTGATGGGTGAGTGCTCTCTGCCCTGTCTGAATGGGAGTCCCAGAAGACAAGGAAGGCACTGGGAGAGCACTGGCCTATGAGCTGGAAGCCTTGTGTCTTTTCATTGTTGCTTGGTGTTCAACTCTATTGAACTTCGCCTTATTTGACACTGAGCTAAAGCCCAACCCTAACCTTAACCCTTGGACCCTGTTGATCACCTGATTCTTCATGAAACGGCTCTCCCTCCTTCCAGAATATCGTTCTCTCACCATTTTCGCCCTGCCCCCACCCCAAACCCAAGCAGTTCTTTCTCAGTTTCCTTTGAAGGTTTTCCTTCTACCACTTGCCCCTAAAAATACTGGCGTCCTCCAGACTTCATTCATCTTTCTACATCGTGGATGAGCTTCAGAGCACTTCAAACTCCAAGAAAATTATTTAAACTCGTTAAACATTTTTCTGTTTGTAGATTTCTGAATTGAAGGTTCACGTGTTTCATAAGAACCATGAAGGGGTTCACTACTGCCAGGAGGTTACCAACCACTGCCCTGTACTCTGATCCTCATCTTCCTTCAGGTTTTGGACATCACCCTACCCTAATATCTCCCAGCTTTGATTCTACCCAAACCTCTCATTTCTCCCCACACGGCAGCCCACTTAGTCCCACAAGTACCTCAAAACAAATCCGTGACAGAGCTCCAAGAGAAAGCGTATTGTCCCCACTGCTCACAGGATCCCAGACACAGTGACATCATCATATTGCCCTATCTTCTACACAGACTTCACAGAGCTATGTCTGCCTTTAGTCTTGCTTTCCAATTATTTCTTAAATCCATTCCTTCCCCACCATCAAAACTATCCCCAGTGTGGGCCCCACCACCTCCTCCTTCAAATGCACCAAATGTTCCTCATTGCTTTCAGGATGAAGACCAAAGTTCTTGGCCAGCCATAGAAGCTCATCATGAGCTGATTCACACCCACGAATCCAGCCCTGTCTCTCCCAAAAGCACCATGGCCAATTATCTGCAGTTCCCAGAGCACATCATGCACTCTCTCACCTGTAGACTTTGATATGGGCTCCTCCCTTCACTCTCCTTCACAACTTCCTTTCTGTAAGACTGAGCTTTGACATTACCTCTTCCAGGAAGCATTCCCAGACCCCACAGGGGGTAAGTGCCCCTTCTTTGAGCTCACGTAGAACCAAGGAGTTTTCTGTCATCATTCCAGTGAGATTGTGCTGTCTACTGACTTATAAATATCACATGAGCAGGGAGGGATATTGTGATTGCTTCCCAAAGACCTTATAGTATATGATATAATAGCAGGTGCTCTTTAAACGTTTGCTGAATGAATGAATGAATAATTAAATAATAGATGAATGGAGAAAATGTGGCTGTGCCTCTACCCTCTCCTATGACACAGGGTAAATCTCAGATCTCCTACAGGTCTTGGTTTCCTCATCTGATACTTACAGTCATGTAAGTATCAGTGGATGGCAATGAATGGCAGCCCATTCACACAACTGAAAATCACATAACCAAAAAATGTTTATTGAGACTGTGTAATAACAGGGAAAATGCATATGATGTAAAAGCAAAAGAAGCAGGGAAGAAAAATAACTAGTGTGATTACAACTATATAAAAAGAACAACTGTGCACACAAACACATTCTCCCAGACACAAGATTGAAAAGACATGTACCAACATTCGTCCTTGGGTAGTGTGCCTATGAGTGATTTCTTCTTCACTTTATATCCCCCTGTTTTCCACATTTTCTTTAGAGAATGTGCATTATTTTTATGATGAAAATTAAACTTGATTACGAAAAGAAAAAAGAGAAGAAGTTTCTAAGAAAAGAACTCTGCATCCTCCTCACTTGGCAGTGTGTTGAATGCCTCCTGCACACTCAGGGACGAAACTCACCATGTCCCTCCCAGGTCTTCTTACTCCTGTGCAGAAGCACGTCCCCCCCCACCAACTCCATCCCTCCCACTGAGCTCACAGCCAGTGCTGGGCACCCAGACGCATGCGCAAGGACACCTAGGAACACCATGCCTAGAATGAACTCTGTCCTTGGTCTTGTGATGATGGGAGGAAATGTAATGCAGTCTCAGTTACTTCCACTGACCTATAAATTCAGCATAGGAGGGATGAACATATTTCTGAGCCTTGCTGTGTGAGAACACACTCCTGGAGCCAGCTCTTTGGGACTGCCCATTTTCAAGGTCTCAACCTGTGCCCTTCCCATCCCAATAAGGACAGCCTAGTTCATCTCATTTAGAGCCATGGAACTACCAAGTCAGAGATATTGTTCTAACCCACATTGGAGAGGCTTCTAGGAAACCTACATTCTCATCCACTGCTGGTGGAAGCCAAAAATGGCATAATCTTTCTGTTGAGTCATTTGGCAAGATGTATTTGACCCTGATTTCCACTTCTAAGCATGCATTCAGGAAAGAAGCAAGAGATAAAACTCAAAGGATCTTCATCAAACACTATTTATAATATGAAAACACTGGAAACAATATAAATTCCAAAATAGGGATTGATTAAATAAATTATGACAGAATCATGAAATGGGTTACCATGCAACCATATTAATATAACAAGGTAAGGGAAATAACTAATTACATGGGAAGCATTTGTGGAATACTGTTAAGAAGCAGATTATAAAACAGTCTATACATATAATCCCATTTTGTGATATGTATAAATGTATCCTAAACGTATCTATAAGTATAGAGAAGAGACTGATAGGATAAACAAGAAACTGTTAGTGGTTATTTCTGAGTAGTAAAACTTCAAATGGCTTTTCTTCTTTTGGCTCATTTCTATTTTCTACATTTTCTGCAATTAGTTTGGATTGCTTTTGTAACATGGAAAAATATTTTAGAAGAGTTCTATTTTTAACAATCTTCCAATTCTCTTGAGCCGTCTTATTCTCTAAGTCTTGTGCTACGGATTTGGCCATCTTTCTTTAGTTCTGTTCACTTCTACCTTCTTAAGGTCTTTGATTATGCCCAGCTTCAACCTCTTGGGAGATAGATTGGGAGCTTCCCAAAGACTCTGGTCCTTTCTTCTTTATCAACCTATTTATGCTGATCAGTTCAAAGGCTAGAGTAATAGGACCCCATGTGTTTCTCCCTGTCCACCAATAGATGAATTTAATAGTAAGAGAAGTCAAGAAAGTGCCCGAGACTCAGTCTGTAGTTGAATGGAATTTCAAGTTGGATGGATTTTCCCATCCTGAGCGGCCCCATTGTCAGACAGGCTGTCCACTGCACAAGGCACCAACCCAAGGGGGCAAGTGGAGGCTGAAACCCAATCCTGGCTCAGCTCACTGAACCACGTGCTCACCACACTCACTGGGTGCAAGGCTCTATCCTTAAGGAGAAAGGGTTTTTTTTTTTTAAATTCAGAAGGCAAATGCCATATGATCTCACTCATATGTGGAATTTAAGAAACACAACAAACAAACACAGGGAAAAGAGAGAGAGAGACAAACCAATGAATGGTATTAACTGTAGAGAACAAACTGACAGTCACCAGAAGGGAGATGGGTGGAAGGACAGGTCAAATAGGTGATGAAAATTAAGGGTGCATGTATCACAAGGGAAAAAGTTGAAGAAGAAGAAGAAGAAGAAGAAGAAGAAGAAGAAGAAGAAGAAGA